>NW_022987600.1:559487-564487 GCF_902827165.1 Trematomus bernacchii
AATGTAGATGTACATGATACAATGTAGATGTATCATGATATAATGTAGATGTGTCATGATATAATAAAGATGTGTCATGATATAATAAAGATGTATCATGATATAATAAAGATGTGTCATGATATAATAAAGATGTATCATGATATAATAAAGATGTGTCATGATATAATGTAGATGTATCATGATATAATAAAGATGTGTCATGATATAATAAAGATGTGTCATGATATAATAAAGATGTATCATGATATAATAAAGATGTGTCATGATATAATAAAGATGTGTCATGATATAATAAAGATGTATCATGATATAATAAAGATGTGTCATGATATAATGTAGATGTATCATGATATAATGTAGATGTATCATGATATAATAAAGATGTATCATGATATAATAAAGATGTATCATGATATAATGTGTAGTTTCTCACCGTCCTCCATCACGTCGATGGTCTCAGTCGTGGGGGTAGCTTCACCATCAGACCTGCTAACCTCCGCTGCTATGCTAGCTTCTCTGCTAGCTTCTCTGCTAGCTTCTCTGTTCGCCACACTGTTAGTGTTAGATGCTATCCTAGCGTTAGCTCGTCTGGCGGTCTTGGTGCGGAGTCTGGGAACCGGAGCACTTCCTGTTCCTCTTCTCTTCCTCTGCTGCGCGCACACACAAAACACAGCAACATTAGTACACACTAACATTACTACACACTAACATTACAACACACTAACATTACTACACACTAACATTACAACACACTAACATTACTACACACTAACATTACAACACACTAACATTACTACACACAAACTTTACTACACACTAACATTACAACACACTAACATTACTACACACTAACATTACTACACACTAACATTACTACACACTAACTTTACAACACACAAACTTTACTACACACTAACTTTACTACACACGAACTTTACTACACACAAACTTTACTACACACTAACATTACTACACAACACACTCACATTACTACACACTAACTTAACGCCTCTGACCAGAAAGACTGATTTTAATGAGGTCAAAATAAAGAGAAGAAGACTTACAGGGCTGCTCATGTCAGAGACGAAGACCTCTATACACACACACACACACACACACACACACACACACACACACACACACACACACACACACACACACACACACACACACACACACACACACACACACACACACACACACACACACACACACACACACACACACACACACACACCACACACACCACACACACACACACACACACACACACACGTAAGCACGAGTTTATTGTGCGGGACAGATCCCGTTATTATATATTTAGAATTAACTATTTTAGTTTAGCTTACTTTCACTGATTAGCAGTTAGCTTCACAGTTAGCATCACAGTTAGCATTAGCTTCACTCACCTGCTGGTAGTTCGTTCTCAGCGTCAAACATTAAACCCTGAGAGTAAAGCTGTGTATCCGCACTGTGAATCACTACACCTGAGACCTTTATGTGTATTTATATTATTATTATATTTTAGATTAACTCAGTCTGTGGTGTAAACCGCTGAAGCTAATGCTAGCATTACCGCCGGCCTCTTCTTCTACTCTACCGGAAGTAGTCAGAGCTCGTCAGCGCCACTGCAGGCCACAGTGGGAACTGCAGAACTTCTCCCTTCCGGTTGAGCTCCATGGGACCTTATTTCGGAAAAGTTATGCATTGAAGTCAATGGAGAGAGAAAGATTATCTTTCGATCCCGTTTGAATTGTGCCACGAATTACACATATGATGTTTGTCAATTTAAAAGATAATTTTACAAGTAAAAAAAATACAAATGTGTCGTAAAACTGTGAAGTAACACTTTTTTTGTGTGAAACCGCTCAATGAACTACATCTCCCGTCTCGCACCACACACCAAGACGGCCGTCATGTTAGCACATTTCAGTTCTTTCAGAATGAGGCGGAAAGTATTAAAAGAGGTGAACATCACTACAAGTCCGGGCATGTTGAGAGCTGTACATACACACAAGGGGAGTTAGTCGGTTCCGTAAGATCCAGCATGCGGGACCGGGATTCTGGGATTTGTAGTCTTTCGAGTTGCGTATTTTTCATAGTCTTATATTTCAACAATTTTACGACAAATTGTGACTTTTTTGACATGTGTGTGAGTGACATGTGTGTGAGTGTGGGTGTTTCTCAATCGCGAGTAAAGCTGCTGCAGAGCCACTATTTCAAGCATACTACGTCATCGAGTGCCGCCGAAGTACTGTTCCAATCTCCAGCATACTTGGAAATCTACTGAGCCCGGCGTACTCTGTTTGGAGAAATATCGAGGCTGCACATGTGTAGACTCCGCGGTCTTAAAATCCCCACAATGCTTTGCGCACGGACCAATTTCCCCAAATCTGTGGCGGAAGATGTAAGGCGGGAACTCATATGACGCACACCTGCACACTTGCTAGCCTGTTCCACTCTTTGTTTTCCGAATGCCAGGAAGTATTCTTGACTCGCTTCTGAAGCAAGATGCTCGGCAGACATGTGCTACCAAGCAAGCGTACTTGCGATTGAGAAACACCCTCCGTCTCTATAGAGTGGCGAAGTCCCTCCCCTTCCGGTTGAGCTCCATGGGACCTTATTTCGGAAAAGTTATGTATTGAAGTCAATGGAGAGAGAAAGATTATCTTTCGATCCCGTTTGAATTGTGCCACGAATTACACATATGATGTTTGTCAATTTAAAAGATAATTTTGCAAGTAAAAAAAACCCCTTTTGTGTGAAACGCTCAATGAACTACATCTCTGGTCTCGCACAACAACACACGTCACCAAGATGGCCGTCACTACTGTCTTGACTCCCCTCACTATCACCACAATGAAACACGTCCAGAAGAAAGTCATGCAAAGCTGCCTGCCTGCCTTCCTTTGATTCTCTCTGAACTGCCTGATCTTTTTAATGTTTAATGTCAACCATTTGTGCAGATAGCATGTGTGCAGTGTATTATAGAATGATCACACTGGTGTGACAGTACTCTTCAAAGGGTTCACGAAATATGACTACTACTCTTACTGTTTAACATGTTGGGTTACTGTTACTTCATGTTAAGGCTGATACAAATGACAAGGCTAAGGCTGTAATGCTACCTAACGTGCTTGCTACTAGCTAGGTAGCTAACTTGATCGAGCCACTCCTGGTCCTTTCATCAGACGGGAAGAGAAAGAACGAGCAAGACCCATTGCTGGTATGATAACAACCTGGTACTAAGCACACAGGCATCTTGTTAAAGTTATCTTATCTTAGCTATCGCTTACCTAGTGGAGGAAAACAATTGTGACATCAGTTACGCGACTCTGGGATTTGTAGTCTTTCTAGTTACGTATTTTTCATAGTCTTATATTTCAACAGTTTTACGACAAACTGTGACTTTTTTGACATGGAAATGATTTTTTAAGATTGACAAACATCATATGTGTAATTCATGGCACAATTCAAACGGGATCGAAAGATACGTTTTCTCTCTCCATTGACTTCAATACATAATTTTTCCGAAATAAGGTCCCATGGGACGGAAGTAGATGGGCGTGACTTCGCCACTCTATACAGGTATAACCTGCACATTTAAATATAACCCCACATATCTGTATATGTTTTAGTTTCTTCTTTATTACTATTCATACTGTTAAGTTAAGTTTATTCTTATTATACCTGTGTATATTCCAGGTGTTCTGCCTGTGTTTCTTCTTCTTCACACTCAGAGACGAAGACCTCTATATACACACACACACACACACACACACACACACACACACACACACACACACACACACACACACACACACACACACACACACACACACACACACACACACACACACACACACACACACACACACACCACACACACACACACACACACACACACACACACACACACACACACACACACACACACACACACACACACACACACACACACACACACACACACACACACACACACACACACACACACACAATAAAACCTTTTCACAATAAAAGACACAATGAAACTTTTTAAAGAGTTTTATTTCTTTGTTTCCGTTTCCTGTCCAGACTCAGGCTGAGTTAGCATGAAGCTAACATTGGTACCGTGCTTTCATTCTGAAAAACCTCCAGCTAAATAAATAAAACTGAAATGGGGGTCACAGCTCCTGACAGGTGCATTCTGGGTAATGTAGTGCTGAGGCGGGACATCCGGTCAGACCTGCTGAGAGCTTTAAGGCCGGACCATCATAAACGCCTGAACACCTGGAACACCTGAGAGACAGAAAGGTGAGAGAGAGACAGGTGAGAGAGAGACAGACAGGCGAGAAGAGAGACAGGTGAGAGAGAGACAGACAGGCGAGAGAGACAGGTGAGAGAGAGAGACAGGACAGGCGAGTGAGAGACAGGCGAGAGAGAGACAGGTGAGAGAGAGACAGACAGGCGAGAGAGACAGGTGAGAGAGAGAGACAGACAGGCGAGTGAGAGACAGGCGAGAGAGAGACAGGTGAGAGAGAGACAGACAGGCGAGAGAGAGACAGGTGAGAGAGAGACAGACAGGCGAGAGAGACAGGTGAGAGAGAGAGACAGACAGGCGAGTGAGAGACAGGTGAGAGAGAGACAGACAGGCGAGAGAGAGACAGGTGAGAGAGAGACAGACAGGCGAGAGAGAGACAGGTGAGGGAGAGACAGACAGGCGAGAGAGAGACAGACAGGCGAGAGAGAGACAGGTGAGAGAGAGACAGACAGGCGAGAGAGAGACAGGTGAGGGAGAGAGACAGACAGGCGAGTGAGAGACAGGTGAGGAGACGGTGAGAGAGAGACAGACAGGCGAGAGAGAGACAGGTGAGAGAGAGACAGACAGGCGAGAGAGACAGACAGGCGAGAGAGACAGGTGAGAGAGAGAGACAGACAGGCGATGAGAGACAGGTGAGAGAGAGACAGAAAGGCTAGAGAGAGACAGGTGAGAGAGAGACAGACAGGCGAGTGAG
>NW_022987600.1:569487-597866 GCF_902827165.1 Trematomus bernacchii
TTGCCGGTGTTTCATGCTTTTATTGTGAAGGGTTGTCGGTGTTTCATGCTTTTATTGTGAAGGGTTGTCGGTGTTTCATGCTTTTATTGTGAAGGGTTGTCGGTGTTTCATGCTGTTATTGTGAAGGGTTGTCGGTGTTTCATGCTGTTATTGTGAAGGGTTGTCGGTGTTTCATGCTTTTATTGTGAAGGTTTGGACGTGTTTCATGCTTTTATTGTGAAGGGTTGTCGGTGTTTCATGCTTTTATTGTGAAGGGTTGTCGGTGTTTCATGCTTTTATTGTGAAGGGTTGCCGGTGTTTCATGCTTTTATTGTGAAGGGTTGTCGGTGTTTCATGCTTTTATTGTGAAGGGTTGTCGGTGTTTCATGCTTTATTGTGAAGGGTTGTCGGTGTTTCATGCTTTTATTGTGAAGGGTTGTCGGTGTTTCATGCTTTTATTACACACTTAGCTAGTTTATCTACTCTGGAACTAGCTAAACTAGTTATACATATATGTATTATTTACTATCGGGTCACTTATTACAGGTTCAGCGACAGTAGCGGACTGGCCATCAGGAAGTTCGGGACGAATCCCGATGGGCCGGTACTGAAGTGGGCCAGTCGGACAAGTCACTAGCACCCCCACCCCCGTTGAGAATTTACTAGCGGTATTTACTTGCGGTACCGAGGTGGGCCGGTCGGATAAGTCACTAGCACCCCCCCCCCCATAGTGCTGAAGCTCCCCCTAGGATAGCCATAGCACCCCCTAAGCACCCCAAATAAATGTATGTGTCTTTTTACATTTTTATGTGTTAAATTAATAATTTGAAAAATGATTGATTCGAAAATAAAATGCTACAGTAGGCCTACACGTAGGCTACTTCTGGGTCTCTAGCTACGCTAACAGATATAAGGATATTTTTCAACAACAAGGTGGAGGGAGAGCTCTCTCCTGTCAGACTGAGAGGCTGAGATAACGTCAGCTCAGTGATAGATAGTTCACTTTAATTAAGTTATCTCAGTGGGGCTCAAACGCAGTGGCGTTTTTATATGTACAAAAGTGGTGGGGCACAAAAAACGTAGATGTCTATATATAAGCTTCTGCAGTGACGTGCAGTGAGGTTCATGGCTGGTGAGGCACTGGCACTGACTCTTCAGGTTTACAAATATTATATTTTGACCTAAACCAAAATATAATATTATTTTCAAAAGCTTTTTTTGTCTGATGCTTCGATTAATTTTAAACAGACAGTTCAACAAAAGGATACCCAAAAAATGTAATTTTATCATTTAAATATTGAATTGTTCTCTCTTAGTAAGATCCCATTTTCAATCAAATTGCGGTCTTACCTTGACTTGAAGATGAAGTCCATTTGCCTATCCTTCTGGACAAAAATGTCTATAACTTTTTTGTAAAAGTCCTCCTTATGTTCTTGTAGTTTCAAAAGTCTATCATAAATCTAATCCATAGATTTATGATAAAAAATTATAAAAGTAGGGTAGACATGTGGATGTTATCCGGCTGATCAAAACGTGCATTTATCTAACAGGTACGTTCCCACAGATCTTATTTCCAGCTATTTTCTAAAATCCTCTGGAGAAATCTCATTGCTTTTTTGTCGAGGGAAGCCATGCGCAGCTTACTTCCTGGTTTTAGGACGCGTCACTGCAGCTCTCTCGTCTCCTCTTCACACACCACACTTTTCGCGGCACACGTACTTACAGCCAATCAGCTCTGAATGATTTGAGATGACGTATGGTGGGGATGGCAGCTCTGTGCCCCTATGGTCATTATTTTTTTGCCACACACATTTCATTACAAAATACTCTGAGCATGCGCAGTGTAGTTTTTACAGTCACCGTTGACTTCACAGCGAGAGGGAGGGGCATAATCAGGTTTTGTCCCACATGGCTCTAAACAGCTCAATAGGCACACACTGTGACTGTAGACACACTAATTAGAAGAACACAGACTAAAACAGCAATGTACAGACGAATCAGATGATTAAACATGATCTTAAAATATATTTTATATATTTTTTTTATTTATTTTTTTGCATTTTTGTAATCATTATTTGTAATACTTTCTGCTGACACTAGGTGGGGCTGTGCCCCACCTGCCCCTAATGACCAGTCGCCACTGCTCAAACGGTTTGGTCACAATTAATCTAAACCAGGGCTCTCCAACACGTCGATCGCGAGCTACCGGTAGCTCGCGGGCAGCTTTTCAGTAGCTCGCCGCTCGATTATCGATTATAGCGTAGTAAGGTTGCTTATTGATTTTTCGGCCGCGGCTGGACCATAACGTTTTTTTATTTTAGAATTTTTTCTGTCACATGAATATCAAATGGTCGGTGACGCAGAGATCAAGGAACAGACGTGACAGCAGCACAGCGACATCACACACGGAGCAGTCTGCTTTCTCCACCAACACCAGTCCAGAACCAACAGCAGAATGACCCGCTCTGAATCAGGCCCTGTCGCTGCGCCTCAGAGACACACAGGGAGGGATTTGTGTTTTTTGAAAAACAGTCGTTATCGTCATGTCAGGTTTTTGGTGGATTTAATCAAGTCTTGGATTGCAGAGTATGAATGTCCTCTTGCTATTTTCAGTTGATAAATACTTGTGTAAAGTTTGTGAAGGCAGGAGGAAAGCTTCCGCGATCACCGTCTCCTCTCCGTTCCTCCAAACCCCGCCCCCTCCCTGAAAATAATGAGTGACAGGCTGATAGTGACCCGATAGAAACTTTATTATTCACTTAATCACTGATTGAGATATGATGAAGCTAACTTAATCTCATACATTCATGGGATTTATGTAACAGTAAGACAGATAATGTAAGTGTGCACCCACATGCACTATTTTTGTTTTTATAATGCTATTGTAAATACTCCTGCTGTTTTCAGACTCAAGTCATGTGTGTGATGCCACATTCAAGACATTCAGTGTCTTTTTTTTAACAGAAGACCGTAGCTAGAAGCTGCAGCTAGACTGCAGAAGTATTAGTTTTTTGTTTTTGAGAATGGAACCATTTTCACACACAGATATAGGGAGGCTAGACCTATACAATTGATTTATTATGGTTTATAATTTAATGTCAAGACGAAGAAGAAGAAGAAAAAGATGGCTGAACAACTGTTCAGTGTCAATCCTGTGGAGATCTCCAAAATAATGTTCAGCTTAAGTCTCAGCAAAACTCACAACATTTCTGGAGCCTTGTAGACCCAGAAAACTATAAGAACATTCACCAAGCAGCACTGAAAATGTCTGCTTTATTTGGTTCTGTTCTACATACCTTTGTGAAGCAGCTTTTTCTGACATGAATGAAATCTAAATACAGAACAAGACCGACTGATGAACATTTAAATGACTCTATTAAGTCAACCTTAAGTGGGTCCAGCATACACCTCTATGGTGGACTGCATGCAGTGCCATTCATCTCACTAACAAAAGAGTGAAATGCTTGTAAGGTGGTGATTAAGGACACTTATGTGAATGTTCAGTGATGTACTTATTATGTGGGCCATAATAATATGAGAAATCTTCGTTTTCTTGGACCTTATTTTTGATAAGCTTTAGGTATTGCAATTTCACACGTGTACAAAAGTATAGCTTAATTCAACTGATGAGGGCTATGTGAATAAATGTAAGCGATGTGATGCAAGTAGCTCTTGGCCACTTTCATTTTTTGAAAGTAGCTCTCAGATGAAGAAAGGTTGGAGACCCCTGATCTAAACACTTATTTCCGAGGCACACGTTCATATGATCATTATAGATATAAAAAAATAAGAGAATAAATGAAAAACAGGTATGAAATACTATATGGCAGTAAAACAAGAATACAGTTTGAAAGGGGAGTGATTTGTAAAATATCCATAAAGAAAAAGTAAATCTGTTTCCAGTTGTGTTTCATATGTTGAGAGATGGATCCATAGATCTCTCATGTTGCTCTCAAAGTGCACCAGATTGATGCTTTGAACTTTAATATTTAAAAAAAATATATCCCGGGGGAGCATGCCCCCGAACCCCCCTAGAGGAGGTGAGGACCCCCCTAGAGGAGGTGAGGTCCACCCCCCACTTATAAAAATAGCACTTTACCCCTGCTTACACCTATATGCTGTGAGCTGATTATCGAGCCTTCATTGTAACAGTCGCGGGTACACTGTGCGTGCGTGTGGGGAGTGTTGCATTAGAAAATTCCACTGTAGCGCCCGGTACATTAATGGGAAACCCTAAATGTTTGAGCACCCTCTATGAAACCTCTGGCGCCGTCACAATTCGTTTTTAATCTGCCATGTACGGTATCAATGTCTCTCAGCCACCGTAGTGTCGTGTAGGGGGCGTGTCGTGGTCCAGCTGCGAGAGGCGAAGTCCCGCACTTCTACTTCCGCCCCATGGGACCTTATTTCGGAAATATTATGCATTGAAGTCAATGGGAAGAGAAAGATTATCTATGGCTCCTATCAAAAAATGACAAGACCGTGAGCATCAGGGAACCCCAATGAACTGATATATGTTTGTTTTTTGGTTTTGTGTGTAAAATGTGGAGATGGGAGCAGTTTGTCTAAAGTGTACTTCTCTCTGCTCTGAAGAAAGTTCCGGAAAGATTTAACATGGATTGAGGGGTACTTCGAGCTGTCCGACTCCGAGCTGTCCGACTTCAGACGAGCTTTTTGAGACCTCCTCCGAGCCGCAGCTCATCTCAAACAAGCCAACTTTCACTCCTGAGACGTCAGAGTGACCCGACAGGCGGTGGGAAATAGCGTGACGTCATCACTGCGGGACGCCGTGCTGCGCAGGTTAGAGACTCGAAGGTGAAATAAATGAATGAAATGAAATGAAATATATAAAGATACATCTATTTGATAACAGGAGCTCATCGGGGACCGGATATCCGGGAGGGCTGGAGGAAGGTATGGGTTATTTACTGTGGAGAATACATGCTAACAAGCTAACATGCTAACATAACAAACTGCTCAGAAACTCAAAGCAGACACACACACACTCAGTCACACTCAGTCACACACACACACACACACACACACAGCAGACACACACATGCAGACACACAGCAGACACACACAGCAGACACACACATGCAGACACACACACAGCAGACACACATGCAGACACACACAGCAGACACACACAGCAGACACACACATGCAGACACACACAGCAGACACACACATGCAGACACACACAGCAGACACACACATGCAGACACACACTGCAGACACATACACAGCAGACACACACACACAGCAGACACACACACAGCAGACACACACAGCAGACACACACATGCAGACACACACAGCAGACACACACATGCAGACACACACAGCAGACACACACAGCAGACACACACAGCAGACACACACAGCAGACAGACACACAGCAGACTAGGGATGGGTATCGTTTGAAATGTATTGATTCCGATTCCAGTTCTGCTTATCGATTCCGGTTCTGATCGATTCCCCGTTTCGATTCCAAAATTGTAAAAGAAAGAGGTCAAACGTTTAGATAACAAAAATATCTTTATTCTTTTAAGCTTTAACTGACATTTTTACAAATAAAAAATATACATGCAATACAAATGTATTGCACAATAGCTGTGCTTTATTTGAACTGAGCTATGCCTGTGGCAAGCTATTAACAGGCATTACACTGTGCCTAGTCTTTTTCTGTTTTAGTGTAGTGGAGCCTCACTTTAGAGCGTTTACCGCGACCCATCTTTGGTGTTACAGTATGAAGTGACTGAGCTCGTGAACTGTCTACGGGAGGGCGGGGGGAGCCTCGCTGCGGGGAAACTGTGGACCTCTGTCGCATGTCAGCGCAACTTAGATGATGTCATTTAAAAAAAAAAAAAAAAGGGCGGTGCCGGTCGCCAGCGTACCGAGCCGGCCTTCAACGGCCCGCTGACGACCGGCCGTTCTGTGATTCTCCAGAACACACAGATGGCCAGTCCACCCTTACCCTGTATTCCACCGGGTCGCCGCGGCGCAGACGGACCCGGTGGAATACAGGGTCTACCGCGTTTAGGAACCGTTAAGCAGAACCGAAATTGTGTATTTTGTATGGGTACCCGGCATTTTCTTATCGGTTCTCACCTGGAACCGAGTTTCGGTTCCCAACCCCTACAGCAGACACACACAGTAGGCAGACACACAGCAGACACACACAGCAGACACACACACAGCAGACACACAGCAGACACACACACAGCAGACACACACACAGCAGACACACACACAGCAGACACACACACAGCAGACACACACACAGCAGACACACACAGCAGACACACACACAAGCAGACAGCAGACACACACACAGCAGACACACACACAGCAGACACACACACAGCAGACACACAGCAGACACACACAGCAGACACACACAGCAGACACACACAGCAGACACACACAGCAGACACACACAGCAGACACACACACAGCAGACACACACACAGCAGACACACACAGCAGACACACACAGCAGACACACACAGCAGACACACACAGCAGACACACACAGCAGACACACACAGCAGACACACACACAGCAGACACACACACAGCAGACACACACACAGCAGACAGACTTGATCCCATTGGACATTAGTTTAAGTTAATTTATTTTCTATCATAGCAGCATCAATATCAGAAAACTACAATAGAAATAGGAAGTTTGTGCAAATATACGAAGGATAAAATATAAGAGTAAATAAAAGTGTATAATAATGATCATATTATTAATGCTGTGTTCAAATGCAGGAATTGTGTTGCCTTTAATAAAAATAACTGATCCCTCCTGTCTGCTTTAGGAGGTCAGCATGCGGACTGTAGGGGGGGCGCTGAGGTCCAGCATCCTGAGGCGGGTCGGTTCTGCTGCTCCCAGACCTGAAACTCCACTGGGTCTCAGACCTGAACCTCCACCGGGTCCTGAACCTCCGGCAGCCGGACCCCCTGCTGTCTGCTGTTTGATGTCAACCATCAGGACTCTGTCAGGAATGAGGACTCTGTCAGGAATGAGGACTCTGTCAGGACCCGGGACTCTGTCAGGACTCGGGACTCTGTCAGGAATGAGGACTCTGTCAGGAATGAGGACTCTGTCAGGAATGAGGACTCTGTCAGGACTGAGGTCTCTGTCAGGACTCGGGACTCTGTCAGGACCCGGGACTCTGTCAGGAATGAGGACTCTGTCAGGACTGAGGTCTCTGTCAGGACCCGGGACTCTGTCAGGACCCGGGACTCTGTCAGGAATGAGGACTCTGTCAGGAATGAGGACTCTGTCAGGAATGAGGACTCTGTCAGGAATGAGGACTCTGTCAGGACCCGGGACTCTGTCAGGACTCGGGACTCTGTCAGGAATGAGGACTCTGTCAGGAATGAGGACTCTGTCAGGACTCGGGACTCTGTCAGGGGTCCGGAGGCTCTCTGGTGGCCCTGATGGTGTCCCTGGCGGTGTAGGGGTCTCTGAGGGGGTCCCTGATGCTGTGGGGGTCTCTGGGGGGGTCCCTCCCGGGTGGTACAGCTCCCTCTCGGACTCGGCTCTGGTCCACCTGGTGGAACACTTCCTGCTGACGGTCCAGCAGGTGGGGGGGCTGCCCTGGTGGCTGAGCATCGTCGTGGCAACGCTGTCGGTCCGGACCGCCGTCACTCTGCCGCTCGCAGCCTATCAGACGGTGGTGCTGGCCCGGGTGAGTGACAGGGGGGCGGGACTACAGGGGGGGTTCTGTTAGCGGTTAGTACATAGAGTTAGTGAATAGATTTAGTACATAGTTAGTGAATAGAGTTAGTGAATAGAGTTAGTGAATATAGTTAGTGAATATAGTTAGTCAATAGAGTTAGTGAATAGAGTTAGTCAATAGAGTTAGTGAATATAGTTAGTGAATATAGTTAGTGAATAGAGTTAGTCAATAGAGTTAGTGAATAGAGTTAGTGAATATAGTTAGTCAATAGAGTTAGTGAATAGAGTTAGTGAATATAGTTAGTGAATATAGTTAGTCAATAGAGTTAGTGAATAGAGTTAGTGAATATAGTTAGTCAATATAGTTAGTCAATATAGTTAGTAGTGGTAACTCTGGGTGGTGTGTCGTGGTAACCGTGGTAACTGGGTGGTGTATCGTGGTAACCGTGGTAACTCTGGGTGGTGTATCGTGGTAACTCTGGGTGGTGTATCGTGGTAACCGTGGTAACTCTGGGTGGTGTATCGTGGTAACTCTGGGTGGTGTGTCGTGGTAACCGTGGTAACTCTGGGTGGTTTATAGTGGTAACCGTGGTAACTCTGGGTGGTGTATCGTGGTAACTGTGGTAACTCTGGGTGGTGTATCGTGGTAACTGTGGTAACTCTGGGTTGTGTATCGTGGTAACCGTGGTAACTCTGGGTTGTGTGTCGTGGTAACCGTGGTAACTCTGGGTGGTTTATAGTGGTAACCGTGGTAACTCTGGGTGGTGTGTCGTGGTAACTGTGGTAACTCTGGGTTGTGTATCGTGGTAACCGTGGTAACTCTGGGTGGTGTGTCGTGGTAACTCTGGGTGGTGTGTCGTGGTAACTCTGGGTGGTGTGTCGTGGTAGCCGTGGTAACTCTGGGTGGTGTGTCGTGGTAGCCGTGGTAACTCTGGGTGGTGTGTCGTGTGTCGTGGTAACCGTGGTTTATAGTGGTAACCGTGGTAACTCTGGGTGGTGTATCGTGGTAACCGTGGCAACTCTGGGTGGTGTGTCGTGGTAACTCTGGGTGGTGTATTATGGTAACTCTGGGTGGTGTATCGTGGTAACTCTGGGTGGTGTATCATGGTAACTGTGGTAACTCTGCAGGTGGAGGCGCTGCAGGTGGAGATCTCTGAGCTGGCTAAGAGGCTTCGATACGAAGTGTCGGTCCGAGCGAGAGAGAGGAGCTGGACTGAGAAACAGAGCAGGTAAATAACTTAATCAACCTTCAGATTTATTTATCTCGTCGTGAGTCAAAGCAACAAAGTTCTGGTTCAAAGACTCGGGAGCAGAGACTTGATCACACACAATCAAACAGATAAACTGAGCCGGTTCTGTTTCAGATTCCAGTTCAAGAAGAACCTGCGGAGGATCGTTTCTCAGCTTTATGTCAGAGAGAACTGTCACCCCTTCAAAGCCAGCCTGCTGATCTGGGTTCAGCTGCCCCTGTGGATCAGCCTCTCTCTGGCCCTCCGGAACCTCACCCTGGATCAGTCAGGTAAACCAGAGTCCTGATCAGTCAGTTAAACCAGATCCTGATCAGTCAGGTAAACCAGATCCTGATCAGTCAGGTAAACCAGATCCTGATCAGTCAGTTAAACCAGATCCTGATCAGTCAGGTAAACCAGATCCTGATCAGTCAGGTAAACCAGATCCTGATCAGCCAGGTAAACCAGATCCTGATCAGTCAGGTAAACCAGATCCTGATCAGTCAGGTAAACCAGATCCTGATCAGCCAGGTAAACCAGATCCTGATCAGCCAGGTAAACCAGATCCAGAACATGTTCTCAGACTTCTACACCCTGAGCCTTTCTTCCTGTGACAGTAGTTGTGTCTCTGCAGCTCTGCATGCTGACCTGGCAGCAGGGGGCGCTCTCTGGTTTCCTGATCTCACCGTACCGGACTCTACCTGGATCCTGCCGCTCGCCCTCGGACTCACCAACCTGATCATCGTAGAGGTAACTTCTTCTTCAGGTGTTTCTAACCTGGCCCTCCTCTCTTCTTCAGGTGTTTCTAACCTGGCCCTCCTCTCTTCTCCAGGTGTTTCTAACCTGAGCCTCCTCTCTTCTTCAGGTGTTTTCTCTGCAGAGGGTGAACCCCTCTCGTCTTCAGAGGATTGTAACGAACAGTATCCGAGGGTTCTCCGTGTTGATGGTTCCCATCGCCGCTACAGTTCCCTCTGTGAGTGACAGTTCCCTCTGAGTGACAGTTCCCTCTGTGAGTGACAGTTCCCTCTGAGTGACAGTTCCCTCTGTGAGTGACAGTTCCCTCTGAGTGACAGTTCCCTCTGAGTGACAGTTCCCTCTGTGAGTGACAGTTCCCTCTGTGAGTGACAGTTCCCTCTGTGAGTGACAGTTCCCTCTGAGTGACAGTTCCCTCTGAGTGACAGTTCCCTCTGTGAGTGACAGTTCCCTCTGAGTGACAGTTCCCTCTGTGAGTGACAGTTCCCTCTGAGTGACAGTTCCCTCTGTGAGTGACAGTTCCCTCTGTGAGTGACAGTTCCCTCTGAGTGACAGTTCCCTCTGAGTGACAGTTCCCTCTGTGAGTGATTAATGTGTGTCTGAGCTCTTCTCACTCGCTGACATGTTCACATGCTCATTCATTCATGTATTCACTGTTTCATGTGTTCACTGTTTCATGTGTTCATGTGTTCACTGTTTCATGTGTTCACTGTTTCATGTGTTCACTGTTTCAAGTGTTCACTGTTTCATGTGTTCACTGTTTCAAGTGTTCACTGTTTCATGTGTTCACTGTTTCATGTGTTCACTGTTTCATGTGTTCACTGTTTCATGTGTTCACTGTTTCATGTGTTCACTGTTTCATGTGTTCACTGTTTCATGTGTTCACTGTTTCATGTGTTCACTGTTTCATGTGTTCACTGTTTCAAGTGTTCACTGTTTCATGTGTTCACTGTTTCATGTGTTCACTGTTTCATGTGTTCACTGTTTCATTGTGTTCACTGTTTCAGTGTTCACTGTTTCATGTGTTCACTGTTTCATGTGTTCACTGTTTTCAGTGTTCACTGTTTCACTTTGTGTTCACTGTTTCAAGTGTTCACTGTTTCATGTGTTCACTGTTTCAGTGTTCACTGTTTCATGTGTTCACTGTTCATGTGTTCACTGTTTCAAGTGTTCACTGTTTTCATGTGTTCACTGTTTTCAAGTGTTCACTGTTTTCATTGTTTTCACTGTTCATGTGTTCACTGTTTTCAAGTGTTTCACTGTTTCATGTGTTCACTGTTTCATGTGTTCACTGTTTCAAGTGTTCACTGTTTCATGTGTTCACTGTTTCATGTGTTTCACTGTTTCATGTGTTCACTGTTTCATGTGTTCACTGTTTCAAGTGTTCACTGTTTCATGTGTTCACTGTTTCAAGTGTTCACTGTTTCATGTGTTCACTGTTTCATGTGTTCACTGTTTCAAGTGTTCACTGTTTCATGTGTTCACTGTTTCAAGTGTTCACTGTTTCATGTGTTCACTGTTTCATGTGTTCACTGTTTCAAGTGTTCACTGTTTCATGTGTTCACTGTTTCAAGTGTTCAAGTGTTCACTGTTTCATGTGTTCACTGTTTCAAGTGTTCATGTGTTCACTGTTTCAAGTGTTCATGTGTTCACTGTTTCATGTGTTCACTGTTTCAAGTGTTCACTGTTTCATGTGTTAAGGTGTTCATGGGATCACTTGTTCAAGTATTGAGTGCTCCATGTGTTCATGTCCCCCTTCAGGGTCTGGCTCTGTACTGGCTTTCCTCCTCTCTGATTGGTCTGTCCCACAACCTGCTCCTCAGGTCCCGCCTCCTCCACAGACTCCTCCGACTGAAGACTGTCCATCAGTCTGAGACTCCGTACAGAGACCTGCTGAGCGCCTTCAAGTCCAAATACTGCAGATAAACACACACACACACACACACACAATAATATATTTACTTTTTGAGAAGTGTTCTGATTTGTCATTAATTGTCTAATCTGTGTGTTCTTCAATCAAATAAAACTTGTCCGAATTTGGTGTTTCTTTTTTCACGTCTGTAACCAATAAAACAAACAGTTAAATCTAATGATATCTAAAGTGTATTAATATGTTGTGTGTGTGAGTTTCAGTAAACAGGAAGTGCAGTCGCCTCTGAAGCATTTCCTGTTCTGTGTTTACGACCCGAAAGAAGTGAAACGGGTTTTAAATATATAAGATAATTTTATCTAAATATGATTTAATTATGATTTATTATTGTCTTTATTATTATAATGTTGTTCCCGCCCTGGGTTCGGTCTGTAAGGAGGAGTCGAGTCTAAAGCCTGCCTCAGAAGCAGAGCAGTGGCGGAGCCAGGACATTTTCAGTGGGGTGGCCAGGATGGAACCAGTACTCATTTTGGGGTGGCATTGAAATCACTATATGAACATAAAAATACATCTCACTAGAAAACAAGGGGTTATTTAAGGCACCTACAACACACCTCTACATTATTGGGATTAAGTGGTGGAACAGATCAAATAATATTCAGTATATCTAACTATTTTTTTCGTATTCCCGCAGGCAAAGTATCAACAAAGCTTACATTATACAAATGTAATGCAATATACAGACTGTTTAGCTTATGGTGATCAGCAGCACTATGAGCTCATTCTCTCAGTGTATCACCAGGAATACAGAGACACACACACATCATTTAAATAAGAGTTTTTTAATTAAATGATTGGTTAAGAATAAACAAAGTAAATAACAATAAACAATAGCCCTTAACCCTGTAAAAAGTTTTTTTTGTTTTTTTAAAAGACTACATTTACATAGTCAAAAGGTCCTTTTGTTCAGTCTCACAATTGGGCCCCACCACCAGGCCCAGGCCACGCCAACCAAGCACACTTGCTGTAACCACACCTCCAGAACCCAACCCACTTATTTATGCTTTAAATAACTACCTGTACAGGCTTGCATCTATCTTGTAGTCCAATACTATCTGCACAATATTTACCTGACACTGAGCTGTGAAAATATAACACTGTGCAGACGTGCAACATTCTGCTGCAATAGAATTCACTATTTGATATAAGACTAACATTCCTGACAATAGATCTCAATAGCCATCTTTTATGGTGGAAATTCCTTTTTAATAATAACGTTTTTGAATGGAACATTCTCAACATGAATGCATAAAGCCAAATAGAGAGAGTTTTTCAGGTTTTTGAGAACACGTCGAATTTTTTAGATTTTTGAGAAAGTACAATTTTTGAGAAAAAGTACAATTTTTGAGAAAAAGTACAATTTTTGAGAAAAGTCCGAATTTTGAGAAAAAATAAGAATTTTGAGAAAAAATAAGAATTTTGAGAAAAAATAAGAATTTTGAGAAAAAATAAGAATTTTGAGAAAAAATAAGAATTTTGAGATTTTTGAGAAAAAGTCCAAAAAATTGGGAAAACAGTCAGATTTTTGAGAAAAAGTCAGAATTTTAAACATGACAGGATGTATGATTACCTAGAAGAACTGGTATTCCTCCAGCTTGTGACTGTAACTCCCTCTCGTATAATAATGATTATAATAAAAAAACATTATATATAATATGTGTTGATCTCTTAATCTATGCTTTGTGTCCTTCCATTCACACAGGCGCACCCACAGGGCCCCATTCTGACGGCCATTTTGGCTGCACTGGTTAGCCGTTAGAGGCTGGTGACAGCAGAGGCTGAAGTGAATAGTAAAAAAAACTATTTGTATGAAAAGATAAGAGTCTCTGGTACATATAAATTACATTTTTGGGTGATTGGATTCTTCAGTTTAAAAATGACTGAATTATTGTATGATCTGTGAACATTTAGGCCAAATTTGGTGACATTCTGATAATTATTTCCAGAGATACATGGGATAAGGCCAACACGGGCCCCTTCAGATGAGCCCACATTTTCACTATTTTCGGTTATGGGAAAGTTCCAAACATTAACCAAAAATAATAATTTTGCAGTAAAATATTTGTATACAACAATCCGTTTCATAAACTAGACATGTTAAAGTAATGAAAAAACATGGTTGTGCTTTGTTCTACCTCGGGTAGGGGGTACCTCAACTTTTAGGGGCCTTATGGCGCGTTTCCAATACAGCGCGGAGTACGGTTTAAGAGGGCTGTGACGTCAGCGGCCCGTCTTTGGTTGCGTTTCCACTTGGCCTAGTACCGGCCGGCGGGTCCTAATTCACAGTTTTTCTGGCCTCATAAAATCGTGGGGCCAGGGCCAGAGGCAACGAGGCTGAGTCGGGCTGAGTATGCTAAACTAGAGAGAGCGTCGCTGGCAAGGGGGCAACAACTACAACAAGATGGACATATTTGACCGTGATTTAATTGTAATACACGTTTCAAAATGATGCCGAAGTAACAACATACTGATACCGGTTAGTAAAAACCATGAATTAATGCTTTGTCAAGTCTGCAGACAGACGGCAGGCGAAAAACCTTTTAAAATGCGTGTTTTCTAAATGGAGATTGGCTAAGCTAACGCAGTATATGCCCCGACCGTCCACACTCACAACAACGGCCTATACAGACATAAATAAAGCAGCGACTGTATTCACCATGACACAGGCAGTCTGTGGTTTGTACTTGTTTAACTTTTGTCTAGTTTCTGAACATATATGAGGAGCTGTGAGCTCTGAGTGCTAACAGCTAACGGCTGTGTTGTTTTTCTGGGGTCCTCTGAAGATCACGTCACGGCTCCGCCTACACTGCGTTACTATAGATACTGCCCCAGTTCCTAAACTGTAATGGAAATGCGCCATAAAGTGAGCCAGTCCTAACGAGGCCCAGCCATACCGAGCGGGGCCGAGCGAGGCCGTGTAGTGGAAACGCGACATTAGTTCCTCTACTGAACAGCATTCTCACATGTGTTCCTCTGGTCCAGGTGTGAGAGGGCAGTGTGGATGGTGAGGACCTGTTTGCTCTGTAGGCAAACTGCAGGGGGTCCAGAGAGTCAGGGAGGGAGGAGGTGATGAAGGTTTTGACTAACCGCTCAAAGCACTTCATTATGATGGAGGTGAGTGCTACTGGGCTGGTGGTTTTTGTTTTTTTGGGGACAGGAACGATAGTGGAGTGTTTGAAGCATGTGGGGACTACAGACTGCAGCAGGGACCTGTTGAAGATGTCTGTGAACACCTCTGCCAGCTGAACTGCACACACCCTGAGAACACGGCCAGGGATGCCATCAGGTCCAGGAGCCTTGTGTGGGTTAACCCTTTTAAAGGATTTACACACATCTGCCCTATTTAAAACAAAAGGGCAGGGCTCTGGCTCCTGGTCCCTCTGTACCTCCAGTGGCGACTGGTCATTAGGGGCAGGTGGGGCACAGCCCCACCTAGTGTCAGCAGAAAGTATTACAAATAATGATTACAAAAATGCAAAAAATAAAATAAAAAATATATATAAAATATATTTTAAGATCATGTTTAATCATCTGATTCGTCTGTACATTGCTGTTTTAGTCTGTGTTCTTCTAATTAGTGTGTCTACAGTCACAGTGTGTGCCTATTGAGCTGTTTAGAGCCATGTGGGACAAAACCTGATTATGCCCCTTCCTCTCGCTGTGAAGTCAACGGTGACTGTAAAAACTTCACTGCGCATGCTCAGAGTATTTTGTAATGTAATGTGTGTGGCAAAAAAATAATGACCAGAGGGGCATGGAGCTACCATCCCCACCATACGTCATCTCAAATCATTCAGAGCTGATTGGCTGTAAGTACGTGTGCCGCGAAAAGTGTGGTGTGTGAAGAGGAGACGAGAGCTGCAGTGACGCGTCCTAAAACCAGGAAGTAAGCACAAAAAAGCAATGAGATTTCTCCAGAGGATTTTAGAAAATAGCTCGAAATAAGATCTGTGGGAAACGTACCTGTTAGATAAATGCACGTTTTGTTCAGCCGGATAACATCCACATGTCTACCCTACTTATATAATTTTTTTATCATAAATCTATGGATTAGATTTATGATAGACTTTTGAAACTACAAGAACATAAGGAGGACTTTTACAAAAAAGTAATAGAAATGTTTGTCCAGAAGGATAGGCAAATGGACTTCATCTTCAAGTCAAGGTAAGACCGCCATTTTATTGAAAATGGGATCTTACTAAGAGAGAACAATTCAATATTTAAATGATAAAATGACATTTTTTGGGTATCCTTTTGTTGAACTGTCTGTTTAAAATTAATCGAAGCATCAGACAAAAAAAGCTTTTGAAAATAATATTATATTTTGGTTTAGGTCAAAATATAATATTTGTAAACCTGAAGAGTCAGTGCCAGTGCCTCACCAGCCATGAACCTCACTGCACGTCACTGCAGAAGCTTATATATAGACATCTAAGTTTTTTGTGCCCCACCACTTTTGTACATATAAAAACGCCACTGTGTACCTCCACAGCCTGGCTGCTCTCAAAGCGTGCAAAAAAACTGTTCAGCTCATCTGGGAGAGATGCGCACGCAGACACTCCCGCAGCACCCCCTGCTGCTCCTTTGTAGTCTGTCATTGTCCTTAGTCCCGCCCACATGTTCCGGGTGTTACAGCCTTTGAAGTCAGATTCCACCTTCTCTTTGTACTGTCTCTTTGCATTGCTGATTGCTCTCCGGAGATCATACCTAGACTTCCTGTACTCCTCCAAATCCCCCGCTCTGTGCGCGATAGTGCGCGCTTTCAGCTTGCTGCACACCTTGCAGTTTATCCAGGGCTTTTGATTTGGGAATGTCCGTACAGAAACCTTCGGTACCACGTCATCGATGCATTTCCCAATGTAGCAGATGACAGTGTCCGTGTGTGTGTTGATGTTGTTGTCCTCAAACACACTCCAATCCGTAGATGCAAAGCAATCCTGCAGTCCTGCATCTGACTCCTCGCTCCATCGCTGTACTGTCCTTGTTACCGGTCTGTCCCTTTTTAGTTTCTGCTTGTAAGCAGGCAGCAGCAGCAGTGAGATGTGGTCTGATTTGCCGAAGAGAGGGCGAGGGAGAGCCTTGTATCCATGTCGAAAAGGGGAATAAACATGGTCCAGTATATTTCCCCCGCACGTCGGGCAGCTGATGTGTTGGTAGTACTTCGGCAGGACCTTCTTCATGTTGGCGGTGTTGAAATCTCCGGCCACAACGAACGCCGCATCTGGCCGTGAAGTCTCGGTCTTATCAATAATCCCAAACAGCTGATCGAGTGCCGTGTTGTTGTCGGCGAGCGACTGCGGGGGGATATACACTGCTGTTATCACAACAGATGTGAATTCCCTCGGCAGGTGAAAAGCCCGGCATGTGATCATGAGATGCTCTAGATGAGCGGAACAGTCAGAAGAAATAATCTTCACATCTGAGCACCAGTTGTTATTAGTCATTACACACACACCGCCTCCCTTACTTTTCCCCGAGTTAGCAGTCCGGTCCTGACGAAAAATAGAGAATCCATCAGGAACAATGGCGGAGTCCGGGATAGCGCGGTTGAGCCAAGTCTCAGTGAGAATTAACACGTTACAGTTCTTAATGTCCCGTTGAAAAGCAATCCGACTTCTGAGTTCATCTGGCTTATTTTCAATGGATTGAACATTAGCCAGAAGAATACTCGGAAGAGGGGGCCGATTCTCTCGTTTCCTCAATCTGACCAGCAGCCCGGCCCGGCACCCTCGCTTTGTCTTCTTCTTGCGTCTCTCAGGTCTCTCAGGTCTCTCAGGTCTTTCAAGTCTCTCAGGTCTCTCAGGTCTCTCAGGTCTTTCAAGTCTCTCAGGTCTCTCAAGTCTTTCAAGTCTCTCAGGTCTCTCAAGTCTTTCAGGTCTCTCAGGTCTTTCAGGTCTCTCAGGTCTCTCAGGTCTCTCAGGTCTTTCAGGTCTCTCAGGTAGGACAGCAACAAGTAGCCATGGCGAATCTCCATTGTCTGTCGGAGGGTTATTATTGTCCACGAAGTTTCGGATGTGAAGAAGTTCCTCTCTGCTATATTGTATAGCAGAGTAGGTGCGGTCGGCTTGCATGTTGCGAACCATGTTAAAAGCAGACGGCAAAAAGTAAATAAACACAAACAAAATACGAAAAAGGGCAAAGTTGGAGAGGAGCCAAAAGACAATGTGGCCATCTTTCACCGGCGCATATACAATACCTTCTTCTTCTGTGGTCATGAACTTCACTGAGGAGATTAGATCTGACCGTAAACCAGAGGTTTCTCATTTCATCAAATCCCCCTCCTCGACTCCTCGGTCCTCCGGTAGTGACCCGGAAATGAATTTTAGCGCGCCATGTTGAAGGACATCTCATTTCTCTAAATGCACATCGAGGACCGAGCATCGAGCGTCGAGGAGGCTCTCTGGAGGAGCTCTAACCGAGGATACACTGATGGGTCCTCCACGGCTCCTTCGTGGATGCATTTCCGGGAACAGAGATGTTTCAAAGAGTCGTGACGCACGGCCGGACTGATCTCAGCCAATGACAGCTCTGCATGCATCCCCTGGATATTATTTTATTAACTGCTTTCATCGTGACGTGATGTTTACAGTGAGAACAGCTGTGAGGTCCGTGCAGAAAGCAGAGCAGTGTGTATAATATATATCACTCCGTATAACAGGCCTACTCTCTTTATTTGCTTTAGTTTAGTAGATATCTACAAATGTGGAGGAAACTTCTGTGTAGTAATGCATGGAGTCACCGACTCAGGAAGGAGACACGGTGAGAGTTGGAGCTTTGATGTCAAACACTGATGGGTTTATTCAGAGTATTCGGCCGGAGGATTCACATCACAAATCAAAGAGTCAGAGGTTCTGACTACACGGTAGAGTTGCCACGTCAATTCTGAAGAACCTCTCTCTATGCTAGACCTTTTAACTGGTTCACAGAGAGAAATCAACATCTCTGAAGGAGTAGACTAAACACTGAGCCACCTGCGTCCGACGCTCATGGCCTCAAGGATTTCACATCCTAGAGTCCACAAACACCGATAAAGAAGTGCCTCGGTGTTCCCGCAACAATTACCCTTCGTGCCAGTCAAGTTGACCGGTCACAGAGCAAAAGGTTAGATATCTAGAAGAATTATTCCTTAACAGTTCCTCTCTTTTTATCATTTTTGATAACCTTAAAACATTAGTCTAATAATAATTCTGGTCAATACTTAAATCAATAGGCGTCTTCAGATTCGAGTGTGGTCTCACCTTACATTCAATTACATCACAAAGTAGAGTAAGATTGAAACATTCAATCACAATGATTGATACAGGCAATCATAATAGGAACAATTATCTCTCATCAGTGTTTGGAGCATCTTTTGTCAATAAGTACAATAATGAACACACATAAAACACAGATACATAATAGCAAAATATTTGTTTTAAACTAATATCTTTTATCATTTAAACCATTAGTTAATGTCATTTATCAAACTATAAAATCAAAACCAGCTTGCAGCTTAAAGATTTGCTTTAAGGCGATCACTAGTCAAAAGCATTTCAAACTTAGGATCATAAGAGATCCAGCTAAGGCATAAAATTCACAGTGGTGATTTGATCAATCTGTAATCTGCTAAATTGTAGTGTCCTCAATTTTAGGATTACTTTACGTTTACTTCATTACGCTTTAGCCAAGAGTAAGGCACTTAGTCTTAGTAAAATAAATACATTCATTTTAGTCAAGTACATTGTTCAAATCTGAAAAGGAAAAGTTAGGCAAATATTCAAAGACTTTTGTAAAAACCTGGAAAGGAAAGATTAAACATTCTTAAAACTTTAATTCATACATTTGTAAATGCTACAACTGATCTGTACCAAATTAAGTCTATCAATTATTCTTATTAGCCATACTTACCTGATCATCTACTTATGGTACTTGGAAAGGGTTCTTCTGTGTTTATCTAATGTTGAATATAGAATATCAATTTCTTTAAAATGATACTTCTCTAATTTGAGGATCAAATATGCTACATAATTGTTATATTAATTATTATAAATATTTGTTTTTTGCCAAAACTGAAATTAATCCAGTATACTTGAAACATCATGTTAGGTCTGTCTGTGCATGGACAATACATTAAAGAGTAGTGTTGTTAAGCCTGATTGCTGGATGATTAAGGATATTAACATTATCTGTTATAATATTAGAAATACCTTATTATTCAATACCTTATCATCTGAAAATATTTATTTATTAATTTTGTTTAGTGTGAAAATGTAATCTGATCTGACTAAATATATTTATCACCACTATTTAACACATGTCTGGTCATTGGAAATATAAAAAACAATCATTCATTGTACATCTGTAAACATCTGGTCATTCAATTCAAAGTTCATCTTTGTACAAGAGCTGGAAGAACATGTCCGTCAGGCTTCCTGACTCGTTCTCCTCCTCCCTTTATGACACAGAGTGTCTGGTGTGTAAAGGCATCCTGATACTGTAGATTAGCACTGAGGTGCTGATTGGCTCAAACTCTTCTCCATCAGAGCGCCATATTTCAACCCCCCCCAATTGCTCTGCTTTTGTGTGGCTCATTCAGTGAGCACTGTAGCTGACCCCCCAGTGAGACGGAGGCTCACCTGCCTGTATTCCTCCTGCTATCTGCTTGAGAGCAACTGCATATTCCTGATGCCAGGTGTCCCCCCCGTGATGGGAGAGGTTAGGAAGACATCAAACTCCTCCAAGAAACATGGAACCTTGTATTATAGAAGCCTCTGAAACCCTCGCTCGTCCTGCAGGGTTGTCTGCTAGAGCCCACCGAGCAGAAAGATGAAGAGAAGAACCCCCTCTCAGCAGAAAGGTGAAGAGAAGCATCCCATCTTATCAGAAAGGTGAAGAGAAGCATCCCATCTCGAACGACCTCGTGCTTCCTTGCACGTGGCTGGGGGTGCTCTCTGCACCCGGAGAGTGTGACCCTCTCTCTCTGACCCTTGGCCTTGAGAGCTGTCCTAGTTATTGGGTTAACACTTGATAGGGATGTTTTTCTGAGTGAAGACAACTCAAAGTAATGGATTAGCACATTATCATTTAATTACAAAAATAGGCCCCTCAGAATTATTTGGGAGCCTTCCTGACACATGCACATTATCATTTTGAAGGTTTGTGTTAGTCATTTAACATGCAAGAATCATATGCTCATCAGTCCATAGCAGAGACATGTTATTGTAAGTTAAAGGTGAGCTTGTCCCTGTGGATATAACCCCTTCTCAATGATTCTAAATGTATATTAATTCACCATTTACCTTTTGATAAAATATTAGTTTATCAGAAATATTTTGTCTCTTCCATAAAACATAGGGTTGAGAAATAAATTACCCAATATAAAATAAATTACTCAATATAATTGACTCTTCCCTCCCTTTTCTTACATATGGTACATATGAAATAATAACTTAGGAGTCTATTTAAGCATGGTATAGTTTATAATCTATTAATCGAGAAGACTCAGTATCACCTGTGTGCAGCTTACAAAAAACCATTGTGATAAACATATATTATGCAGGAAATTGATACATTTGTTGAAAAACAAAGCATATCTGATTTGGGAGGAAAAGTTTCATCCCTTTAACATCTGTGTTATTACTGAAGACATAGCAGGAATGATACTGGGTGTCTGAGGGTGTCATTACTGAGAAATGTCAAACAAAATCAAAACCTTACATTTGAAAACAGGTTTGCATTCCTCCACTTAAGGTGACGTTATCATTGGAAACAATAAAAGCTAATTGTTTTGATGTAGAATCTATAAATTGAATCGTTAGAGCAGAACATAATGGTTGTATTGTAGCCTGAGTTTCGTGCAGCCTTTAGTTTTACCAGGTGGAAACATTGTCTATATAATGTGAATACATGTAGAACTAGACATTAAGAGGCCCCTGACATTAGGCCTATTTGAAACAATAGTAGGGGCTTTTACCAGCTCGCTAACTTACAGGCATCCTCTGCATAGCAGTATGAATAGCCTTAAAAACAACCCACTCTGCGGTAACGAGAGTCATGTATCTGAACCAAATGCCCTAAGTGAAGCCGTTAGTCTCATCTGACTGACCCAAGGGTTGGTGCTGGTGTGACAGGGAGGCTTCCAAGTGTTCATAGCAGATGTCATGCTTTCAGTTCATGGCGCAGTGGGGGGGAGCAGACCCATGTGAGACAGTATCAACGGCTGTAATGTTCAGTTTGAGGAGTGTCATTCTCTCTGGGAGCAGGAAATGGTGTCCATTCAGACCAGACCATTAATGTCATGTAGAGCAGCCATAGCATCTCTGTGACTGCACTCAGCCGGACTGCAGCAGGGCAGAACTGGGTGACTTTTAGTGAAGCCGTCCAAGGCCATAGACAAAATGGAACCACGTACTAACAAAAGGGACACAAGGTCATCAATGTCTCTCTTTACCTTTGGCCTAATTGTAAAACAAATTAGTGGAAAAAATGTGGAACACTAATCCATCATCATGTGACATTTAGAGTTAATTTAAATAATTACTTATGGGTTGAAGTCAAATTAACATTAGAACTAAAATCAGTCAAAATTGGACGTGCACGGATCAGAATCTAATCAATACACCATTTTCCCAGCTCTGTAATGAAAAGGATATCAAGATGAGGTACATTACAGAAGTGTTAAAACATCCAAACATGCACACTTATCTTATTCTAGCAGAGATTAGAGGACACGTCTAATGTTGTGAACAAAATGATCAAGTCAAAGTTATTTTATTTATTTTATCTTATGTACCACATTTAATTTAATAATTAATCTTAAATAACTAATAACTTTAAAGAAGGCAACAATTTACAATGTGGATAAGGTGACTACTTATCCAAAGTGTGTGGGTGTGTGTACAGCTTGTCTGCCCAAGGTTAAAACATTTGGGACAGCAGTGAGAATGTTATGAGAAACAATTTGTTGCTTAGACTGAACTCGAAAGAAGCTAGACTGGAACATTTTAAATAAATCAAAACACTTGCACCTTAATTAAATACATTTGACATTTAGCTTGAGCTGGGTTCAATACTTTCTTTATGGTATTTAAATTGGGCTCAAGTAGAACCTTTACATGGATTTGGCTTGCAACACAAAGTGATACCGATCTCTGTCTGTTATGATCTGAAAGTCTCATGATTTAAAGTGTAGGCCTGTGAAGGAGAGGCCCTTGGAAAACAACCTCTACTTCTTTGTTAACTGTAATTACTTATTGTAAAGAGATTGCAACATTATACTTTTTAAAGAATTGCTCAATTCATTTAACACATTTAATATGCACACTGTAATGAAAACGTCAACAAATATATTGATCCTGGCTTAACCAGCGACCTTTACTCTTTTGTTCATAAGCTCGGTTTCAGAAAACTTGTCAGTAGTTTAACAACTATTATAATTGTAGTAATGTCTATGGAGACCAATTGGTTGATACGAGAAATCATTTGAAGCAGTTTAATAAAGAATGTTAAACTATATTTAAAACTGTAATTAAACTTCAACTTATATTAATTATCTGATTCCAGTGGCCAGTTGGAATAGATAATCAACAAAGTTTCCATTTTGCAGCAACAGCGCAAAAGGTTTCAACAATAATTTGTATTATGTCTGAGTCAAGTTCTGTCTTATCAGCTTTGTTTCGGAATGTGTTCAAAACATTACGTTTTTTTTTCATTATTACCATACAATACATAGATTTAAGAATAAATGAAACAAATAATACAACATTGACCTAAAACAGCAGACAGATTTTGCCACCCTGACCTCCTCAGGCAGGTTTTTTACGACCAGCAGTGATGCCTCTGAGGGTCTCAGGGTGCAGGACGGGGCATAGGGTTTATAAAAGGTCACAAACATATCTTAACATAACAGCAATACAATTTAAAATGTATTCTTAAAATAATATAATCTTCTCTTCTTCTTACACCTACAGCGCACACCCTGAACAGTGTGCTCCTTGTTTACATGTTCCTCTGCACACTCAGATGCAGGACATAAAAACACTCTTTTGCTATTTATTTTCATTTTGCAGCACATCTACACTAACAGAATTTTGCAAAACACTATATATTATTTATTTTTCTCAAGTCATTTACTTTTGGTGAGTTAACTGAAGCTTAGTTTATTTTACCCTGGCTATGGACTGATTCATTATTAGTTGTTACAAAACATGCACAAGACGGCGGTTAGACAAACCAATATAGACCCCTGATACAAACAATCAGACAAACAAACATGAACTCATAATAAACACCAGTGCGACAGCAAAGTTCATCCAGCTCAATTTAGTCCGGATTAAAGAGGTTTCAGAGGGGGTAGGGATATGATCTCTCCCCAATGGGGAACCCAGTGGGGCACCTTGACTCGCGCACCCACCCTTGTATACAAGTCCTAGATCGGTGCCTGAAGACCGTCCAAGAGCAATAACTAGCTTATCCTCTTGCGACCCCACTATCCCTGTTCTAGTGGTGCTATGCCCCCCCGATCTGGAGCACATAGACTTTTTTCCTCTACCCTTTCTATCCGAAACCACACAGTTAACTGTAGTCCTACTCGACCAGCCTACACACCTCCCATCATGCTCATCCCAACGATGAAACACAGTTTTGCTCTACACTTGCATACCACTGCCCACCCATGATCAATTAGCCTATAATTTTATGTATGCACCCCGGACCGACATCAGCTCCTCCAGCAATGTAGGGAGCCTGTCGCATCAGGTAATGCACGCACCTCGCACCTGCCAGCACATCGTAAACGGCCACAAGCCACGAGAGTGCTTTTAAACAGTCTCTTTTTTAATAGAGACGGCGGTGGTGTGAGTTAAAGTTATAGACAAAAGCTGTGATTTTCTCCCTCTGAGTTCACCTCACCAGCTCATGCAGATACGGGGAGGTATTTTACACACATTCCCCGGAGCCGCAGCTGGAGCCGTGTTTTTTTTTTAGAGGCGCTGGGGGTAATATCTCTGGCTGCTTGAGTTAACTGCTAGTGTTGGCCGCTGAAACCCCCGGAATCTCGGCGATTTGTTCACTACAAATCTCTATTTTGATTTCACACAGAAGTTCCACTTTACTGCTGCCCTCATTAAGGTCTTTTTAAACATCTCCGTGTATGCCTGCACGGCACATACGTCCCGAGCAGCACACACAGAGGGAACCAGCCAAGACAGAGTCCCTGGATGGTCCCCTGGGGTTACTAGCCCCAAATGTTCATTAACCAAAACGAAACGCAGCCGCTTAGCTTCACAGATAATTTTAGGATACCGTCAATCACAGATTCTGGTAAGGCAATGTCCAAATGTAGATTTGAAATCACACTTACCAGTTTCTGAAGATCTGTTGGTATCCTGCCAACAACGCCAATTTGTGGAGGAAACTTCTGTGTAGTAATGCATGGAGTCACCGACTCAGGAAGGAGACACGGTGAGAGTTGGAGCTTTGATGTCAAACACTGATGGGTTTATTCAGAGTATTCGGCCGGAGGATTCACATCACAAATCAAAGAGTCAGAGGTTCTGACTACACGGTAGAGTTGCCACGTCAATTCTGAAGAGCCTCTCTCTATGCTAGACCTTTTAACTGGTTCACAGAGAGAAATCAACATCTCTGAAGGAGTAGACTAAACACTGAGCCACCTGCGTCCGACACTCATGGCCTCAAGGATTTCACATCCTAGAGCCCACAAACACCGATAAAGAAGTGCCTCGGTGTTCCCGCAACAATTACCCTTCGTGCCAGTCAAGTTGACCGGTCACAGAGCAAAAGGTTAGATATCTAGAAGAATTATTCCTTAACAACAAACAAAGTCGATATTTTTCTAAAACCATTTAGTGCTTCACATAATAAAATACACAACGGCTGTAGCCTGATGATATGCTTTAGGAGCTGTAGGTGTGTGTGTGTGGTGTAGGTGTGTGTGGTGCAGTGTGTGCGTAGATGCAGCGGACAGACAGGTCTCAGTTGGTTTGGTGTCCTATGCTTACTTGTAAATACAACTTTTGGCGCGTAATTTCAATTCCCCATTTCAGCGACCAGAGAGAGGAGAGGGGGGGATATATCCAGTCTCTGATTGTGTTACGTTATTATGAGAGTGCTCTCATACTTTAAATTGTATATATTTATATAAATATATGCGTGTGTGTGTGTGTGTGTGTGTGTGTATGTCCGCATCTGTAGCCTGTTATTGTCTCATTATACCGCACTGTGAATGAATCAAAGTAAATATATAAGTCGTCATGAACACATCTGTCCATCAGACAGAGTGCTGCTGTGCCTCCTGTCATCATTAATGGACGTCTCTTTAAAATGACCGCTCAGAGGAGAGGAGTTCTCATTTCTCTAACCGCCTGCTGCTTCCCCTCCTCTCTCCTCGGCTCCCCTCCTCTCTCCTCGGCTCCCCTCCTCTCTCCTCGGCTCCCCTCCTCTCTCCTCGGCTCCCCTCCTCTCTCCTCGGCTCCCCTCCTCTCTCCTCGGCTCCCCTCCCCTCCTCTCTCCTCGGCTCCCCTCCTCTCTCCCCTCCTCAGTCCTCCGCTCGCATCTCCTGTGGGCGGGACTAAGTCTCGAGGATAGGAGTCGAGGAGGGGAAATTAGAGTATTGAGAAGCCTCTCATGAGTGGCAACAGGCAGAGAAAACAGAGGTCTTTCCCACGACCCTTTAATGACCTTTGACCCGAGGGCTCAGTGGTTCATTTGAAAGCTAACTTTGGGAAGCAACAATTACATTCTGGTTTGAATCATTCTGTGTGAAGCTTCTCAGGGGTCAGATGTTTATTCTGAATATGTATAAAGATGAGAGACCCTTGGTGATGTCAACGTGAGGAAAGAACATGTGACCCAGAGTCTTCCTCAGAAACTTCATCAGCTTTATTTTCATACAAAAAACAAAAGACAGGAAACTGTAAAAACATTACAAGCACACTTCCTGCTGACCTCAAAGGTAAAGTCTGCACGGAGGCGTCCGATTGGCCGAGCCACTATGACGTCATCATACGAGGCGCAATGCTCATCGACATCAACTCCTGGAAGAGAAGCTTACAGGCGTACGGCATGCGCACCAGCGAGATCTGTGGGGGGGGACAGGTGAGAGAATATACCTGGTTAGTGGGGACAGGTGAGATCAAATACACCTGGTTAGTGGGGACAGGTGAGATCAAATACACCTGGTTAGTGGGGACAGGTGAGAGAATATACACCTGGTTAGTGGGGACAGGTGAGATCAAATACACCTGGTTAGTGGGGACAGGTGAGATCAAATACACCTGGTTAGTAGTGTATTTACAGGTTGTGTTTGTTACAGGTGTGTTGACCTGGTGACAGGTGTGTTGACCTGGTGACAGGTTGTGTTTGTTACAGGTGTGTTGACCTGGTGACAGGTGTGTTGACCTGGTGACAGGTGTGTTGACTTGGTGACAGGTGTGTTGACCTGGTGACAGGTGTGTTGACCTGGTGACAGGAGTGTTTACCTGGGTCTTGTTGCGGCAGCCTCTGCATTCGTAGGTGTGTGTGCGTGTGTTGGCGATGGCCATCAGTCCACACAGGTTACAGACGTGCACCTGATACGGATCAGACGCCTCGAACAGACGCTCTTTGAGGAACTGAGCCGCGCCGTGAGCGATCTGACAATCTCTCTCCATCTCACCGAACCGCAGACCGCCGTCACTGAGGGGGAGACAGGTGAGACAGGTTAGAGAGGAGAGACAGGTGAGACAGGTGAGAGAGGAGAGACAGGTGAGAGAGGAGAGACAGGAGAGACAGGTGAGAGAGGAGAGACAGGTGAGAGAGGAGAGACAGGTGAGAGAGGAGAGACAGGAGAGACAGGGGAGAGAGGAGAGACAGGTGAGACAGGTTAGAGAGGAGAGACAGGTGAGACAGGTGAGAGAGGAGAGACAGGAGAGACAGGTGAGAGAGGAGAGACAGGTGAGAGAGGAGAGACAGGAGAGACAGGTGAGAGAGGAGAGACAGGTGAGAGAGGAGAGACAGGAGAGACAGGTGAGAGAGGAGAGACAGGTGAGAGAGGGAGAGACAGGTGAGAGAGAGAGGGAGAGACAGGTGAGAGAGGAGAGACAGGTGAGAGAGGAGAGACAGGTGAGAGAGGAGAGACAGGAGAGACAGGTGAGAGAGAGAGACAGGTGAGAGAGGAGAGACAGGAGAGACAGGTGAGAGAGGAGAGACAGGGGAGAGAGGAGAGACAGGTGAGAGAGGAGAGACAGGTGAGAGAGGAGAGACAGGTGAGAGAGGTGAGACAGAGAGGGACAGACGTCCTCACCGGGACCGGCCCTCCATTGGCTGCCTGTTGAGGATCTGGACCGGGCCCCTGGCCCTCGAGTGGATCTTGTCGTCCACCATGTGTTTGAGGCGCTGGTAGTACGTGGGTCCGATGAAGATCTGGGACGTCAGCTTCCTCCCCGTGAAGCCATTATACAGAACCTGAACAGACCAGAACCACATCAGAACCAGGTCTTTAAACATCACCTGGGTTTATGGGTGGGTAGAGAACAGGAAGTGACCTCATTTCCTCTCAGGTGGTATCCGTATTCCGACAGCAGGTTGGAAACTTTCTGCACGTTGACGGCGTCGTTAAAGGGCGTCGCGTCGCCGATCTCCCCTTTGTTTGCAGAGACCTGAAACACGAGTAAACCTTTATGTGATCGGGTACTGGCTGAGAGTTGTGTGAGGGCGTGTGTGTGTGCATGTATGCGAGTGTGTGAGTGTATATGTATGCGAATGTGTGTATATGTGTATGTATGCGAGTGTGTGTGAGTGTATGTGTGTGTGA
>NW_022987601.1:0-117500 GCF_902827165.1 Trematomus bernacchii
CTGTTAGCTGTTAGCTGTTAGCTGTTAGCTGTTGTAGCTTTAGCTGTTAGCTGTTAGCTGTTAGCTGTTATGCTGTTAGCTGTAGCTGTTAGCGGTTAGCTGTTAACTGTTGCTTTAGTTAGCTGTAGCTGTAGCTGAGCAAACTGTTAGCTGTACAGACACAATGTGGAGAGACCTGCAGTAGAGCTAGCTGTTAGCTGTTAGCAGTTAGCTTATTTTATGCTATTTTATTTCTATTTGAGATGTTTACATTTGGATTGTTTATTTCTAGTCTTTTCATTTCTCTAATGTACAATGCCTTGTCTTTTTATGCTGCTGCAATAAAGTACTTCTTATCTTATCTTCAGCATAGCAGTTAGTTGTTAGCTGTTAGCAGATGAACAACAGATCTGTAGAGAGACCTGTAGAGAGCTAGCTGTCAACATATAAAAGTAATCTGATTACTTTCTGTTACTGTTGACGTCCATAATGCAGATGAATGAGGTGTTACTGCTGGGAGACGTCCCCTCAGAGAGACGTCCCCTCAGAGAGAAGACATCTCCGCTATGATCACACTGTTTCAGGTTCACACATGAGACCAAAGCAAACTCTACGTGAGGTAGAAAGGACTGTTCTCTTCCCCCTTCATGGAAATGCCTTCACACATTCATGGGTGTGTGTGTGTGTGTGTGTGTGTGTGTGTGTGAGGACTTTAAAAGGTTTCTCACACACAAATCCTTTCAGCTAATGTCAGGAAAAAGAAGGAAGTGAGAGTTTTTAGGAGAAGCTGAACACACACACACACACACATTTACAGAGCAGTGTGTGTGCGTGTGTGTGTGTGTGTGTGTGTGTGTGTGTGTGTGTGTGCGTGTGTGTGTGTGTCAGCAGAAGGTAAGTCATCCCCCCCTCTCTGCAGATGTTAGGATGAACATTATTACACTTTATTTTTCTAATGAAATTTCAACATTTCCTCCCTGAAACAGGAAGTTAATGCGTGGCAGCTTCTGTGAGTGTGTGTGTGTGTGTGTGTGTGTGTGTGCGTGTGTGTGCGTGCGTGTGTGTGTGGGGGTGTTTGTAGTTTAACTGATGACTGTGTGAGAGTTCAGGATTATAAAGTTAAACTGTCTCTTGTAGTGATCACTGATTCATACACTGGGGTTACATAATCCAATCATGGAACTACAGTTGGGGGTACTGTTTCCGCACACTACATTGTTGACGGTACCTACTGTGTACCTACTGTGTGCCCTCCTTTCACTTGTAGTCTTCTCTTCCGGGCTGCGACCCGACTGCATGTCCATTTCTGCTGCTCAATAAAGCCAGATTTGCACCTTCGATGCACCGCCTCCGACTCCTATCTCTCGGCACTACATTGGTGACCCCGACATAAGTCTCGCGAAGTATCCGAGACTGAACCGAACACGGCAAAAAGCGCAGCTTTTCTCGAAATGCCGGAGATTCTTGGAGACGTCCGTGGCTGCCACGTGCACACGGACTGAGGCTCGGTGCGCCCCACGGAATGGCTGAGGACGTCGCTCGCCATTCCCGCGACCTGCTAGGTATGGAGGAACCCGACTTCTACCTCGTGGAGCTGTTTCTTCGGGACATGCGGCTGCATGTCCAGGCTGCGCTAGCTAACACGGCTAGTGTTGAGCCCCGCGCTTTGGCCGAAGAAGCTAGCCGGTTCTTCCTGGCCGCCCGGCGATTTACCCCTGAGGTGCTGGCCACTATACGCTGCGGCACCTTCCCTGGTGGGGGCACGCTGCCTAGCAGAGGCTCCGGGGCCGCCGCCGCCGCCGACAGCGACTAACGCCCGTCGAGAACGGCTAGCCAAGACTGCTAACGGCTAACAGCTACCAACGGCTACCAACGGCTAACGACGAGCTAGCACACACTGCGGCTAGCTAGCAGCTAGCGGCTATCGACATCCGACTGTTTTTTTTTGTGGTGCCGGAGAGGAGGTTCGATCAAGTCTGGTCGCCTCGTGTGGATCCTCTCGCATTTCGCCCACCTGTTTTTGATCGTGGACAGGACGACCCTTTTGAGTTTTTTTCTGGTGCCTGAGAGGAGGTTCGACCATGTCTGGTCGGCCTCGTGTGGACCCTCTCGCTTTTTCACCACCTCGACGGCGGCTTCGGACGTCGCCCATGCCTTCTTCGGCCCGTGGGTGGCGCGCTTCTGGACCCCGTCTCGCCTCGACTCTACGGTTTCGGACGTCGCCCATGCCTTCATCGGCCCGTGGGTGGCGCGCTTCGGGACCCTGCCTGGCCTCTCCTCTAACCGCGGCTCACGGTTCGCCTCGACGGCGGCTTCGGACGGCGCCCCGTCTGGCCTCTCCCCTGTCCACAGCTCCCTCCTCCCGGGGACACGACTCCTTCCTCCCCGAGGACTTCGTACCCGCCGCCGCTGTGCCTTCGCCTGCGGCCGGGCAGCGCTCCTCCCTGCTGGGGACCACTGGGATGTTCTCGCCTATCCCCACGTCACAACACATCGACCCTGCTTTCTGCGGCCCCCTGACGACGGCCCGTTCCGGCCCGCCCCCCACCCCCCGGTGGGGATGCCCTCGCCCTCGTTAGGGCCCCTACCCTCTCCTGCGGCCCCCTGCCGACGGCCCGTTCCATGGCCCGGCCCTCGCCGGCGGCCCCGCCCTCCTCGGCCCCTGTGGTGCTTCCTCCCGGAAGCGAGGATTGTGTCCATGGTTGAATTCTGGGGGGGCTTGTGTAGTGATCACTGATTCATACACTGAGGTTACATATTCCAATCATGGAACTACAGGTTGGGGGTACTGTTTCCGCACGGACACATATGTTGACGGTACCTACTGTGTACCTACTGTGTGCCCTCCTTTCACTTGTAGTCTTCTCTTCCCGGGCTGCGACCCGACAGCATGTGCATTTCTGCTGCTCAATAAAGCCAGATTTGCACCTTCGATGCACCGCCTCCGACTCCTATCTCTCGGCACTACACTCTTTAGTTATTCTGACTACGTTAAGGTAGGGTAGGTAAGTTTGAGAAACCGGCTCGAGATCGCTAGAATTTGAAAATACACAACCGGAGAAAATCTGCCACTTCCTTAGAGAGCCCCTCCTCCAACACACACGAACGTGCACATGACCAATGAGGGCACGAGATAAGTTTGTGCCCCGATGAAAGGCTGACAGGCAGGTAGGCCATCAGTTATTTTAGCCGGGCCGGCTAAAATGATTTGGTCGTGCTTTTTACAGTACTACGGCTTCCACAGATGACATTTTTTATGGATTTGTTGTCAAAGCACTTAAGATATCATTGCTATCGGGATGTTAAGAGCATTCCATGGAATATAACAACAAGTGTATCTCGAGCCGGTTTCTCAAACTTACCTACCCTACCTTTAGCTACGTTAGCTAGCTAGCTTCCAGCAGATCTGCAGTGACATCAGAAGGAGTCATGTGATCACTTTGTTAATAAGACCATCAAACATTTGAGGTAAGTTTCCAACAACAGAAAACGTCACCAAGTGTGTGTGCGTCACTCTTTAGTGTCCCCTGGTCTCCCAGCTGTGTGCGTCACTTTTTAGTGTCCCCTGGTCTCCCAGCTGTGTGCGTCACTCTTTAGTGTCCCCTGGTGTCCCAGCTGTGTGCGTCACTCTTTAGTGTCCCCTGGTCTCCCAGCTGTGTGCGTCACTCTTTAGTGTCCCCTGGTCTCCCAGCTGTGTGCGTCACTCTTTAGTGTCCCCTGGTCTCACAGAGTAGCAGAGCAGGAGAGTAGGAGAGCAGGAGAGCAGGAGAGCAGGAGTACGAAGTAACAAAAGCTCTGAAATACTTCAGAACAGAAGTTGAGTGAATGCCATTATTGACTTTCCCCCCTCAGTCTAGGAGCCACAGACAGCTCTTTGTTCAGACTCAGTTTCTGCAAGTCTCTGATTTAAAGAGTGCAGCGAGGGACTCTTTAAACGTTACACAGTGTTTAGACGTCTCGCTGGAAGCTTCCGGAAGGTTCCCCCCCGACCCGTGACTTACTGATGTTTGTTTGCTCGGAGGCCATCTTTGTTTATGTGCTGAACGGGAGTCCAGTTTCCATCTGGAGGAATAATCAGTGCCGTGTGTGAGCCAACACACACACACACACACACACACACACACACACACACACTCAGTAGCTCCATATGTTTACGTTTTACAGCCGCTGTGATTTGACGCTGCAGGGTTTCCTGAGTGAAGAGACTCAGACACATCAGCAGGAGAGGACTCTTTAAAGTAGAGACACTACATACTGATATACACCTGAACATCAGGAGGAGAGGACTCTTTAAAGTAGAGACACTACTCACTGATATACACCTGAACATCAGCAGGAGAGGACTCTTTAAAGTAGAGACACTACATACTGATATACACCTGAACATCAGGAGGAGAGGACTCTTTAAAGTAGAGACACTACATACTGATATACACCTGAACATCAGCAGGAGAGGACTCTTTAAAGTAGAGACACTACATACTGATATACACCTGGACATCAGCAGGAGAGGACTCTTTAAAGTAGAGACACTACTGATATACACCTGAACATCAGCAGGAGAGGACTCTTTAAAGTAGAGACACTACATACTGATATACACCTGAACATCAGCAGGAGAGGACTCTTTAAAGTAGAGACACTACATACTGATATACACCTGGACATCAGCAGGAGAGGACTCTTTAAAGTAGAGACACTACATACTGATATACACCTGAACATCAGCAGGAGAGGACTCTTTAAAGTAGAGACACTACATACTGATATACACCTGAACATCAGCAGGAGAGGACTCTTTAAAGTAGAGACACTACATACTGATATACACTGAACATCAGCAGGAGAGGACTCTTTAAAGTAGAGACACTACATACTGATATACACCTGAACATCAGCAGGAGAGGACTCTTTAAAGTAGAGACACTACTGATATACACCTGAACATCAGCAGGAGAGGACTCTTTAAAGTAGATTTAAGGAAATGCATTTACTATGTATAGTTTGAATCTTAAAGCTTTATATTTTCTCAGTGAGACGTAGAGACTGATATCTGAGGACTCTTTAAAGTAGAGGAGAGCAGTGATTTACTGAGCTCCCGCTCTGAAGCTTTATTTTGGCGGGACAGGAAGGGGCTCTGTGTTTGTCCTGGCCGCTCTCCTCCAGATTCCTCTTCTCTCAGAGGAAATGAGCTTTATGAGCTTTATGAGCTTTATGAGCCAGACGGCTGGGACACATTTATTATGGAAATCTGTCCAGGAAGTGCTGCACGCTCCATTACAGCCACCATGTGGAGAGAGGGGAGCCAATCACAACGCTCCATTACAGCCACCATGTGGAGAGAGGGGAGCCAATCACAATGCTCCATTACAGCCACCATGTGGAGAGAGGGGAGCCAATCACAACGCTCCATTACAGCCACCATGTGGAGAGAGGGGAGCCAATCACAACGCTCCATTACAGCCACTATGTGGAGAGAGGGGAGCCAATCACAATGCTCCATTCAGAACTCTATCTGAGCCACATCTGAGTCTGGTTAAACATCAGCATCAGCCAGTCTATGACAGAGCACAAGCCGCCATGAGGTAGTTCACTGGTCAGGGACGAAGGTTCCCTGGCTCACGTTCTTTTCTCTGGACGAGAGCTCTAGTTAGATTCAGGGTCCATAATGTTTAGTCTCACTGATAAAGAATGTTGATTATTTCACTCTGAACTAGTTAAAACCTGGAGCTGCAGAAAGAGTTCTTCAGAATCGGTTTGGCAACCGCCGTGTCAACTCGTGACACACCACCTGTTTTGTGAACTCTCCGGGCGTAACTCCAAATAAACCGTCAGTGTTTGCCATCAAAGCTCCAGCTCTCCTCGTGCCTCTCTGAGTCCTGACTCTCCATTGCTTCAGAAGTTTCCACCACAAAGTGTATAAACTTTATTAGCAGCGTTCCTCTCAGACAGGAGTTCATGAGTCTCCTCTCTGAACACTAGCAGCTCACAGTGAGTCTCCTCTCTCTGAACACTAGCAGCTCACAGTGAGTCTCCTCTCTCTGAACACGAGCAGCTCACAGTGAGTCTCCTCTCTCTGAACACTAGCAGCTCACAGTGAGTCTCCTCTCTCTGAACACTAGCAGCTCACAGTGAGTCTCCTCTCTCTGAACACTAGCAGCTCACAGTGAGTCTCCTCTCTGAACACTAGCAGCTCACAGTGAGTCTCCTCTCTGAACACGAGCAGCTCACAGTGAGTCTCCTCTCTGAACACTAGCAGCTCACAGTGAGTCTCCTCTCTCTGAACACTAGCAGCTCACAGTGAGTCTCCTCTCTGAACACTAGCAGCTCACAGTGAGTCTCCTCTCTGAACACTAGCAGCTCACAGTGAGTCTCCTCTCTGAACACTAGCAGCTCACAGCGAGTCTCCTCTCTCTGAACACTAGCAGCTCACAGTGAGTCTCCTCTCTCTGAACACTAGCAGCTCACAGTGAGTCTCCTCTCTCTGAACACTAGCAGCTCACAGTGAGTCTCCTCTCTGAACACTAGCAGCTCACAGTGAGTCTCCTCTCTGAACACTAGCAGCTCACAGTGAGTCTCCTCTCTGAACACTAGCAGCTCACAGTGAGTCTCCTCTCTGAACACTAGCAGCTCACAGTAAGTCTCCTCTCTCTGAACACTAGCAGCTCACAGTGAGTCTCCTCTCTCTGAACACTAGCAGCTCACAGTGAGTCTTCAGTCCTGCTGCAGGTCATCTGTTTATACTTCCTGTGTTTGTTTCTTGTGTTTATACTTTATTCCAGCTTGTAAACACACTGCTGTTGAAATATGTATCCGTCCAGTTAAACTGCTGAATGGAGAAATGAGACTTCCTGTTTCCAAACAGCTGATCTCATGAAGACAGTCGGAGGAAAAAGGGAACATTCTTAGAAAAGTCAAAAGTGGTGGAAATCTAAAAATGGTGACAGAAAGTGAGCGTTGTGTTGTCTCTCCCCAGGGTCATCAGCTATGAGTGCTGTCCAGGGTACGAGAAGATCCCCGGGGAGAAGGGCTGCCCTGCAGGTGTGACCTCTGACCTCTGAGATCAACAACAATAATAATGACAATAATAATAACAATGATTTTAATAATAATTATAATGAAGAAAATAATCATTACAAAATGATATTAAGAACAATAGTGAAATAATAATGAATTACTAAATGTTTGGTGAATAATGATCAATATTACATTTAATAACAGATATAAGTCAAGTTTAGAAAAAACCTACGATTAGTCATGTTTACATACATTAACAAATCTCTCTCTCTCTCTGTGTGTGTGTGTGTGTGTGTGTGTGTGTGTGTGTGTGTGTGTGTGTGTGTGTGTGTGTGTGTGTGTGTGTGTGTGTGTCTGTGTCTGTGTCTGTGTCTGGTGTCTGTGTGTGTGTGCAGCGCTGCCCCCTGGTGAACATCTACAACACGTTGGGGGTGGTGGGGGCCTCCACCACTCAGATGTACTCTGAGCGCGCTGAGCTGAGGCCGGAGATCGAGGGTCCGGGGAGCTTCACCTTCTTCGCCCCGAGCAACGAGGCCTGGGCCGCTCTGCCTACTGTTAGTACACACACACACACACACACACACACACACACACACACACACACACACACACACACACACACACACACACACACACACACACACACACACACACACTGGGATCAACAACACAGAGCATCCCTGGTTTAAATCACATCTCTCTGGCCGCACTCAGTTCATCCACTCACAGCCACTTCCAGTCACTACCGGGCTCTGTCCTGGGGCCTCTCCTTTTCACCATCTATCCACTTCCTCTTAGCCATATCTTCCACTATCTATGTATTTCTTTATTTCTAAAATATCCCTTTACATGGCCCCTCTATCTTTATTCAACATTCACTGCTATGCAGAGGACACCCAGCTCTATTTGTCCTCCAGCCTCCCTCTGATTGCTCACAGCAGTGTTTCTCAAACGTTTTCATACCAAGGACACTTAACCAATAAAAAAACACTCACAGACCCCCTGACTCCACAAATATCCAGAAACAATAGGCCTGCTCACCACTCCAACAGTTTATAACAAATGACAGCCTGATAATGACAGCTTCACTTCTCTACATCGCCTCGTTCACACATTAAATCAACAATACAAATACAACTACAGATTATATCAGCCTTTCGTTCAAATGCGATTTAAAATGCTCTCAGGTTTTACACCTCTTATGAAATGTAGACTACATTTATTACGGAGTTCATGTCCAACAGACTCACAGATCGTTGGCTACTGAGAGAAATGCTAAACACACCGCATGTAGTTCGACACAAACCTCCGCTCTGAATTTTCTAAACAAAATACAGTAAAACCAGTAGCGTAGGCAGAAATGTACTTTAGGGCGGGCGTGTATAAAATAGGGTGGGCCAGCTTTTTCCAGGGGGGAAAATGACTTCAAGGTAGGCCTGGCCTATAATAACAATATATAATAATGCCCATTGCCAAGCATCGTTGTAGCATTTCCCTCGAGTAATGGTCGAAGACTTGACTGATGATCTGAACTCATTGAAATCTCCAATATCAACGTAAGAGCTATAAAGACACAAAAATAACAAATACATTTAGGCTCAATCCGTATTAGAATCACTTTAGCATACTACCAAAAGTGAACTGTAAACAGACAGCAAAGCTACAAAACAGCATACAAACGAATTAGGACACAACCTATATGTTTATATTATAGTTAATACCAACTTTGTGCCTCTTCGGGGGGTGCTAAACTTAAACATAAACTTTATCCTTTACTTTCTCCGTCTTTATAGATTAATCTCCGCTCCTTTTCTCCGTCACGTTGTTTCCATAGCAACAACAACTTCCTGTCAACTGCGTAAACTCGCCTTCAAAATAAAAGCATCTAAATAACACAGGAAGTTGGCCTAAATGACATTTAAGACATATTTACAACTGCAACGAAAGTAACAAAAACAATGTAATATCCTTTTCAGTTTCACAGAACACAAATTGGGTTATTTACAATCGTTATGTAACTCTTTTATTGCACTAGGTAACAGCAACAGGTTGTAGCACCTGCTCATGGACTTGCAGTGGTCCTCGCTTTTTTATGTCTCTCCAACAAGTTACGCTGTGCTTCCAGTCTACATATCCATCCCTCGTAAATGCACCTTCAGCTCCTGGGCTGGGGAAATGCACATTTGACAGAAAAGCGCGTCCCTGCAGGCAGCTCTCTGCCTCTCTCACGTTACTATGGCGCGCGCCGGAACCAACAACCAGTTTTTACCGTAGATGAGTTCGGTTCATAGGATAAAACACATACAACATTAATTCAACTCGATATTTGTTTACTTGAATTTCACTTTGAATGCTTGGATATTCTCAATGGGTGAATACATTTATAATAATAATAAAAAAAGAAATAAAAAAAAAGATGAATAAATAAAAATGACACTGAAGCTTTCTCAGGGTGGGCCAATGAGTAAACTGGGTGGGCCAATGAGTAAACTGGGTGGGCCAATGAGTAAACTGGGTGGGCCAATGAGTAAACTGGGTGGGCCTGGGCTTTTTCTGTAAAAATGATATTAAAACATGAACCTTGGTGACCATCGGGCTGGCCTGCATGGTCTGCCCCAACAACAGCCTCTGATCATCAACAGACTTCATGCAATGCTTCATTGTATGCACATATTATAATCTCTATCTCACTCCTAACATCTAAATCTACTTCCAGCATGGATAAATGTTCATAAAAGATATCCATTGTTTGTTTTATACGCTTCTTGAAATCTAAAAAAAACACATCGTTTTTCTAGAACAGATTACAAATCGCCTGAAAATGGTACAAACAAGTGGCAACATGTGTGACGAAGGTGTTGCGCTGGGCTATATCATGCAAAGTGAAAGTTAAGCTCGCTCCATTGCGGAGATATGCCCGCGAGAGTGCGGAAAACTTAAATGTATTTATTTATTTAAAATGTGAAATGTTACCAATATACTCACGGACCACACTTTGAGAAGCACTGGCTTACAGGAAATACGTGTGTGTGTGTGTGTGTGTGTGTGTGTGTGTGTGTGTGTGTGTGTGTGTGTGTGTGTCTGTTTGTGTGTCTGTGCAGGAGCTCCTGGACGCTCTGGTCAGTAACGTGAACATCGAGCTCCTGAACGCGCTGCATTACCACATGGTGGACCGGAGGCTAACCTCAGAGGAGCTGAAGCACGGAGCCTCGTTCCCCTCCATGTACCAGGACCTGCACGTCCACATCCACCACTACAGCAACGGGGTACACACACACACACACACACACACACACACACACACACACACACACACACACACACACACACACACACACACACACACACACACACACACAGATAGATAGATGTGAAGTTGCTCCAGGTATTACTAACAGGATGTAGTTATGTCAGCATCATTTGGACTCGTGTGGTGGAAATTCCACACTGAATCACCTTCTGGTATAAAAGGAACAAATAGAAGTTCAAACCAAAGTTGTGTTATTTAATAAAGAGTTATAGCATTTAACAGAATCTATTTCCAGCTGAAGGACAGATAACCTGCAGCACTGACGTAGTTCAAAGATCTGACCCCGTTACAACAGGAAAACAAGCACTTTGTACAGGAAACAGACGAAATGGCCTCAGCTAGAAGTGACATTACAGGAGACACTTGAACTCATGCTGATGATAAACCTAAGATCATATGATGATTGCCTGTAAATGGTCAAGACGCCCCTTCTGTATGAGAGCATTTAGTAGCTAGTGAATTTAAACTGTTTGGAAATCAACCCAAGATACCTATATATATATATATATATATATATATATATATTGACTTATGATACATGTCCATGATAGTGTGTTAATCACATGACATCATGTTGATGTTGTTGATATCTACATGGAGACAAGCCCCGCCTCCTTGTCAGCGAGTCCAGTTTGAGTGACGCGAGTAAACACCAATGATGCCATCCGGTATGACTCACTCTAACAGCCGATTGGTCCTCAGGTGGTTACTCACTCTAACAACCGATTGGTCCTCAGGTGGTGACTCACTCTAACAGCCGATTGGTCCTCAGGTGGTAACTCACTCTAACAGCCGATTGGTCCTCAGGTGGTAACTCACTCTAACAGCCGATTGGTCCTCAGGTGGTAACTCACTCTAACAGCCGATTGGTCCTCAGGTGGTTACTCACTCTAACAGCCGATTGGTCCTCAGGTGGTAACTCACTCTAACAGCCGATTGGTCCTCAGGTGGTAACTCACTCTAACAGCCGATTGGTCCTCAGGTGGTAACTCACTCTAACAGCTGATTGGTCCTCAGGTGGTAACTCACTCTAACAGCCGATTGGTCCTCAGGTGGTAACTCACTCTAACAGCTGATTGGTCCTCAGGTGGTAACTCACTCTAACAGCTGATTGGTCCTCAGGTGGTAACTCACTCTAACAGCTGATTGGTCCTCAGGTGGTAACTCACTCTAACAGCCGATTGGTCCTCAGGTGTTTATTCACTCTAATAGCCGATTGGTCCTCAGGTGGTGACAGTGAACTGTGCCCGGCTCATTAAACCTGACCAGCACGCGACCAATGGGATCGTTCACGTTGTGGACCGCGTCATCACCGCCATCTCCAACACCATCAACACTCTGCTGGAGGTGGACGATGACCTGGAGACACTGCGGGTGAGACACCTTCATTCATCCTCTTCATCTTCATCTTATATCAAATGTGTAGACGAGGGACAGTCTCAGGGCTGAGCGTTACATCATGGTTCTTATAGAAGATAATGTTAGAAACATCTCACTGGTCCCCGGCTTGATCTTCAATCTCAGGATCCATGTATTTGTGATCCTCTCCAGAATGGAAGTAGTCATCACATACAGAGCATCAACTAGTTCCTGAACAGTGTCCTTCACATGCTGATATACAAGAGAGGGAGTTACACAGTCACAAGATGGAGGAATAGAAAGCAGTATTCAATGTTTACTTCAGATTAGCTCCACGTCAGAAATGAGCATGCTTGTCATATGTCTATCTCCATAGAGGCTGAATCATCATGTTAATCACATAGCTATCATATGCCTAAAACAGTCCTGACGCTCTTCTAGGTAATCATACATCCTGTCATGTACACAGCTACAGTTGGGATACCTTTGTTATCATGGTACTCTCATACTGGAGGAGGACATTCAGGAGGGTCTTCCTGAGTCCTCAGTCAGTCCCCAGCTGACTGTGACTTCGACTCTGACTTCCTGTCCCTGACTCTGACTTCCTGTCCCTCAGACGGCGATGGCGGCGGCGGGGCTCAGCACCATGCTGGAGGGGGAGGGGCAGTACACCGTGTTCGCTCCGACCAACGAGGCCTTCGACAAGATCCCCAAGGAGACCCTGAACCGCATCCTGGGAGACCCTGTGGCTCTGAGAGGTGAGTGTTGAGGGTCAAAGGTCAGACACATTATCAGGGTGTACCAAGCCCCCAGGAAGTGCTCCGGACTCTGAGGAAAATATTCCTAGTGGCCATACAGCGGTACTACAACTTCCGTATCAGTCCGTGACGTCACTGGGCCAGAGATACTGTTCCCCATTGACTAACATTGGGAGAGAGACGTCTGTAAATCAGTGGATGATTATTTTTAAACTAAATAAACTACCCAGTAAGAACTAATTTATAGCCCTTATTAGAATCATTGGGTCCTTAAAGTTGTAAAATGCACTAAAAGCCGAATCCAGATTTATTTTCTCTCTCCATTAATTCTACTGAGCCTTAATGACTGGGCTTAATGACAGGAGGCGGGGTTTAAGGGGCGCATACGGGTTCTTCTGCTCTGACAGCAAGGCATGATGGGTAATCTTTGACGTTTTGCTCTCGAGAACGCTGTATTCAGTTCTTATTAAACATCCATGTTCAGACCCCCTGCAGACCAGAAACCTCACTCTCCCCCCCCCCCCCCCCCCCCCCCCCCCCCCCAGACCTGCTGAACTACCACATCCTGAAGCACATGCAGTGCGCCGAGTCCATCGTGTCCGGGACCCCCATGGAGACCCTGCAGGGCTCCGTGCTGGAGGTGGGCTGCGAGGGGGACCAGATGACCCTCAACGGGAGGGCCGTGGTCACCAAGAGGGACCAGATGGGGACCAATGGGGTGGTCCACTACATCAGTGAGCTGCTGATACCCGACTCAGGTACTGCAAGTACTACTAATACTGCTAATACTGGTAATACTGCTAATACTGCTAATACTGCTAATACTGCTAATACTGCTAATACTGCTCCACTACATCAGCGAGCTGCTGATACAGTCAGTACTGCATCTAGTACTGATGGTACTACTGAGAGTACTACTGAGAGTACTACTGAGAGTACTACTGAGAGTACTACTGAGAGTACTACTGAGAGTACTTTTAGAAAACAACGGTACAACTAATCTAAAGTTGGGCTCCATGTGTCCTTCTAGTGGAGGAGACCCCCGTTCAGTGAGTTAGACTCTGACCTGTGTCCCTTTAGAGGAGGAGACCCCCGTTCAGTGTGTTAGACTCTGACCTGTCCCTTTAGAGGAGGAGACCCCCGTTCAGTGAGTTAGACTCTGACCTGTGTCCCTTTAGAGGAGGAGACCCCCGTTCAGTGAGTTAGACTCTGACCTGTCCCTTTAGAGGAGGAGACCCCCGTTCAGTGTGTTAGACTCTGACCTGTGTCCCTTTAGAGGAGGAGACCCCCGTTCAGTGAGTTAGACTCTGACCTGTCCCTTTAGAGGAGGAGACCCCCGTTCAGTGAGTTAGACTCTGACCTGTGTCCCTTTAGAGGAGTAGACCCCCGTTCAGTGAGTTAGACTCTGACCTGTCCCTTTAGAGGAGGAGACCCCCGTTCAGTGTGTTAGACTCTGACCTGTGTCCCTTTAGAGGAGGAGACCCCCGTTCAGTGAGTTAGACTCTGACCTGTGTCCCTTTAGAGGAGGAGACCCCCCGTTCAGTGAGTTAGACTCTGACCTGTCCCTTTAGAGGAGGAGACCCCCGTTCAGTGAGTTAGACTCTGACCTGTGTCCCTTTAGAGGAGGAGACCCCCGTTCAGTGAGTTAGACTCTGACCTGTCCCTTTAGAGGAGGAGACCCCCGTTCAGTGTGTTAGACTCTGACCTGTGTCCCTTTAGAGGAGGAGACCCCCGTTCAGTGTGTTAGACTCTGACCTGTCCCTTTAGAGGAGGAGACCCCCGTTCAGTGAGTTAGACTCTGACCTGTGTCCCTTTAGAGGAGGAGACCCCCGTTCAGTGAGTTAGACTCTGACCTGTCCCTTTAGAGGAGGAGACCCCCGTTCAGTGTGTTAGACTCTGACCTGTGTCCCTTTAGAGGAGGAGACCCCCGTTCAGTGAGTTAGACTCTGACCTGTCCCTTTAGAGGAGGAGACCCCCGTTCAGTGAGTTAGACTCTGACCTGTGTCCCTTTAGAGGAGTAGACCCCCGTTCAGTGAGTTAGACTCTGACCTGTCCCTTTAGAGGAGGAGACCCCCGTTCAGTGTGTTAGACTCTGACCTGTGTCCCTTTAGAGGAGGAGACCCCCGTTCAGTGTGTTAGACTCTGACCTGTCCCTTTAGAGGAGGAGACCCCCGTTCAGTGAGTTAGACTCTGACCTGTGTCCCTTTAGAGGAGGAGACCCCCGTTCAGTGAGTTAGACTCTGACCTGTCCCTTTAGAGGAGGAGACCCCCGTTCAGTGAGTTAGACTCTGACCTGTGTCCCTTTAGAGGAGGAGCCCCCCGTTCAGTGAGTTAGACTCTGACCTGTCCCTTTAGAGGAGGAGACCCCCGTTCAGTGTGTTAGACTCTGACCTGTGTCCCTTTAGAGGAGGAGACCCCCGTTCAGTGAGTTAGACTCTGACCTGTCCCTTTAGAGGAGGAGACCCCCGTTCAGTGAGTTAGACTCTGACCTGTGTCCCTTTAGAGGAGGAGACCCCCGTTCAGTGAGTTAGACTCTGACCTGTCCCTTTAGAGGAGGAGACCCCCGTTCAGTGTGTTAGACTCTGACCTGTGTCCCTTTAGAGGAGGAGACCCCCGTTCAGTGTGTTAGACTCTGACCTGTCCCTTTAGAGGAGGAGGACCCCCGTTCAGTGAGTTAGACTCTGACCTGTGTCCCTTTAGAGGAGGAGACCCCCGTTCAGTGAGTTAGACTCTGACCTGTGTCCCTTTAGAGGAGGAGACCCCCGTTCAGTGTGTTAGACTCTGACCTGTGTCCCTTTAGAGGAGGAGACTCCCGTTCAGTGAGTTAGACTCTGACCTGTCCCTTTAGAGGAGGAGACCCCGTTCAGTGTGTTAGACTCTGACCTGTGTCCCTTTAGAGGAGGAGACCCCCGTTCAGTGAGTTAGACTCTGACCTGTCCCTTTAGAGGAGGAGACCCCCGTTCAGTGAGTTAGACTCTGACCTGTGTCCCTTTAGAGGAGGAGACCCCCGTTCAGTGAGTTAGACTCTGACCTGTCCCTTTAGAGGAGGGAGACCCCCGTTCAGTGTGTTAGACTCTGACCTGTGTCCCTTTAGAGGAGGAGACCCCGTTCAGTGTGTTAGACTCTGACCTGTCCCTTTAGAGGAGGAGTACCCCCGTTCAGTGAGTTAGACTCTGACCTGTGTCCCTTTAGAGGAGGAGACCCCCGTTCAGTGAGTTAGACTCTGACCTGTGTCCCTTTAGAGGAGGAGACCCCCGTTCAGTGTGTTAGACTCTGACCTGTGTCCCTTTAGAGGAGGAGACCCCCGTTCAGTGAGTTAGACTCTGACCTGTCCCTTTAGAGGAGGAGACCCCCGTTCAGTGAGTTAGACTCTGACCTGTGTCCCTTTAGAGGAGGAGACCCCCGTTCAGTGAGTTAGACTCTGACCTGTCCCTTTAGAGGAGGAGACCCCCGTTCAGTGAGTTAGACTCTGACCTGTGTCCCTTTAGAGGAGGAGACCCCCCGTTCAGTGAGTTTAGACTCTGACCTGTCCCTTTAGAGGAGGAGACCCCCCGTTCAGTGTGTTAGACTCTGACCTGTGTCCCTTTAGAGGAGGAGACCCCCCGTTCAGTGAGTTAGACTCTGACCTGTCCCTTTAGAGGAGGAGACCCCCGTTCAGTGAGCTAGACTCTGACCTGTGTCCCTTTAGAGGAGGAGACCCCCGTTCAGTGAGTTAGACTCTGACCTGTCCCTTTAGAGGAGGAGACCCCCGTTCAGTGAGTTAGACTCTGACCTGTGTCCCTTTAGAGGAGGAGACCCCCGTTCAGTGAGTTAGACTCTGACCTGTCCTTTTAGAGGAGGAGACCCCCGTTCAGTGAGTTAGACTCTGACCTGTGTCCCTTTAGAGGAGGAGACCCCCGTTCAGTGAGTTAGACTCTGACCTGTGTCCCTTTAGAGGAGGAGACCCCCGTTCAGTGAGTTAGACTCTGACCTGTCCTTTTAGAGGAGGAGACCCCCGTTCAGTGAGTTATGGCGCGTTTCCACTACACGGCCTCGCTCGGCCCCGCTCGGTATGGCTGGGCCTCGTTAGGACTGGCTCACTTTATGGCGCATTTCCATTACAGTTTAGGAACTGGGGTAGTATCTATAGTAACGCAGTGTAGGCGGAGCCGTGACGTGATCTTCAATGAGAACCCCAGAAAAACAACACAGCCGTTAGCTGTTAGCACTCAGAGCTCACAGCTCCTCATATATGTTCAGAAACTAGACAAAAGTTAAACAAGTACAAACCACAGACTGTCTGTGTCATGGTGAATACAGTCGCTGCTTTATTTATGTCTGTATAGGCCGTTGTTGTGAGTGTGGACGGTCGGAGCATATACTGCGTTAGCTTAGCCAATCTCCATTTAGAAAACACGCATTTTAAAAGGTTTTTCGCCTGCCGTCTGTCTGCAGACTTGACAAAGCATTAATTCATGGTTTTTACTAACCGGTATCAGTATGTTATTACTTCGGCATCATTTTGAAACGTGTATTACAATTAAATCACGGTCAAATATGTCCATCTTGTTGTAGTTGTAGCCCCCTTGCCAGCGATGCTCTCTCTAGTTTACAGTGGCGACTGGTCATTAGGGGCAGGTGGGGCACAGCCCCACCTAGTGTCAGCAGAAAGTATTACAAATAATGATTACAAAAATGCAAAAAAATAAATAAAAAAATATATAAAATATATTTTAAGATCATGTTTAATCATCTGATTCGTCTGTACATTGCTGTTTTAGTCTGTGTTCTTCTAATTAGTGTGTCTACAGTCACAGTGTGTGCCTATTGAGCTGTTTAGAGCCATGTGGGACAAAACCTGATTATGCCCCTTCCTCTCGCTGTGAAGTCAACGGTGACTGTAAAAACTTCACTGCGCATGCTCAGAGTATTTTGTAATGAAATGTGTGTGGCAAAAAAATAATGACCAGAGGGGCATGGAGCTACCATCCCCACCATACGTCATCTCAAATCATTCAGAGCTGATTGGCTGTAGTACGTGTGCCGCGAAAAGTGTGCTGTGTGAAGAGGAGACGAGAGAGCTGCAGTGGCGCGTCCTAAAACCAGGAAGTAAGCACAAAAAAGCAATGAGATTTCTCCAGAGGATTTTAGAAAATAGCTCGAAATAAGATCTGTGGGAAACGTACCTGTTAGATAAATGCACGTTTTGATTAGCCGGATAACATCCACATGTCTACCCTACTTATATAATTTTTTTATCATAAATCTATGGATTAGATTTATGATAGACTTTTGAAACTACAAGAACATAAGGAGGACTTTTACAAAAAAGTAATAGAAATGTTTGTCCAGAAGGATAGGCAAATGGACTTCATCTTCAAGTCAAGGTAAGACCGCAATTTTATTGAAAATGGGATCTTACTAAGAGAGAACAATTCAATATTTAAATGATAAAATGACATTTTTTGGGTATCCTTTTGTTGAACTGTCCGTTTAAAATTAATCGAAGCATCAGACAAAAAAAGCTTTTGAAAATAATATTATATTTTGGTTTAGGTCAAAATATAATATTTGTAAACCTGAAGAGTCAGTGCCAGTGCCTCACCAGCCATGAACCTCACTGCACGTCACTGCAGAAGCTTATATATAGACATCTAAGTTTTTTGTGCCCCACCACTTTTGTACATATAAAAACGCCACTGCTAGTTTAGCATACTCAGCCCGACTCAGCCTCGTTGTCTCTGGCCCTAGACCCGCGATTTTATGAGGCCAGAAAAATTGTGAATTAGGACCCGCCGGCCGGTACTAGGCCAAGTGGAAACGCAACCAAAGACGGGCCGCTGACGTCACAGCCCTCTTAAACCGTGCTCCGCGCTGTAGTGGAAACGCGCCATTAGACTCTGACCTGTGTCCCTTTAGAGGAGGAGACCCCCGTTCAGTGAGTTAAACTCTGACCTGTCCCTTTAGAGGTGGAGACCCCCGTTCAGTGAGTTAGACTCTGACCTGTGTCCCTTTAGAGGAGAAGACCCCCGTTCAGTGAGCTAGACTCTGACCTGTCCCTTTAGAGGAGAAGACCCCCGTTCAGTGAGTTAGACTCTGACCTGTTCCTTTAGAGGAGGAGACACCCCCCTGTGAGGAGGAGGGGGGTCCCGTTGGGGTCCTGTCAGACTCTAACTGCTCTCTCTCTCTCCAGCTAAAGTCCTGCTGGAGCTGGCTGAGGGCTCGGCTGTTGCCACGGCGACCCAGCTGTTTGTGGAGGCGGGTCTGACCCCCCACCTGACAGGATCTGAACCCCTCACCATGCTGGCCCCGCTGGACGCCGCCTTCACAGGTAACCCACCCCCCCCCCCTCAACATGTCTGTCATTCCATCACTGAGGACTGTTAGATGTTCCTTAGCATTAGCATTAAAGGTCTCCTGTTGTACTGTCTTTATGCGTATCACAGGTCTCAGATATATTAAAGACATGTCTCTGAAGTGCCCTGCTCCAAACCCCAAACAGATCCTTGTAGCCCCCCCCCCCCTCTCTTCCAGCTGTTACTAAGGACATGTCTCTGAAGTGTCCTGCTCCAAACCCCAAACAGATCCTTGTAGCCCCCCCCCCCTCTCTTCCAGCTGTTACTAAGGACATGTCTCTGAAGTGTCCTGCTCCAAACCCCAAACAGATCCTTGTAGCCCCCCCCCCCCTCTCTTCCAGCTGTTACTAAGGACATGTCTCTGAAGTGCCCTGCTCCAAACCCCAAACAGATCCTTGTAGCCCCCCCCCTCTCTTCCAGCTGTTACTAAGGACATGTCTCTGAAGTGTCCTGCTCCAAACCCCAAACAGATCCTTGTAGCCCCCCCCCTCTCTTCCAGCTGTTACTAAGGACATGTCTCTGAAGTGTCCTGCTCCAAACCCCAAACAGATCCTTGTAGCCCCCCCCCCCTCTCTTCCAGCTGTTGCTAAGGACATGTCTCTGAAGTGTCCTGCTCCAAACCCCAAACAGATCCTTGTAGCCCCCCCCCCCTCTCTTCCAGCTGTTACTAAGGACATGTCTGAAGTGTCCTGCTCCAAACCCCAAACAGATCCTTGTAGGGGGGGGCCCTCTCTTCCAGCTGTTGCTAAGGACATGTCTCTGAAGTGTCCTGCTCCAAACCCCAAACAGATCCTTGTAGCCCCCCCCCCCTCTCTTCCAGCTGTTACTAAAGAGCTGACTTTGGGTCAGTAGCTTTAGAGAGAGAGTAGATCTCATCAGGAGAACTCTCCCAGCAGAAACTCAGCTAAATGCTGCCGTGATGAAACTCCATATCATGTTCCAAACCACATCAAGGATTCTCTCTGAAACAGTATGGAGCTCAAACTCTTTCTCTCTCTCAGGTTTACCACAAGGTGAGTTCCTTTTGATTTCCTGCTTCTTCACACACACTCTCTCCAGTACAGGTTAGCTCTGAGTGTTAGCATGCTAATGTAAACACAGACCATATTACTTCCAGAACACGTCTCATTGTTTCTGACAGCAACGTTTCTGATTGGCCCGTGGGTGTAAAGCCCGCCCACATTTTAGTAATGTGGTCATGACGCAGCAAATCTGGATCAGCTCTGTTGTTCCCCCGTTTTTAGAGATGTGGGTACGGAGGAAAAGAGAGAGGGGTTTATTTCCTGACACTTTGAGAGTCTCCTGACACACCGGGGACACACCGGGGACACACCGGGGACACATGGTGATGTAGAAAAGACATCAAAAAGTGACTTTTGCAGGATAGGAGACCTTTAAAGAAACTGAGCTTCTGTGTGTCTGAAACAGGAAGTGACACGACGATGACGCCCGACATGAGGACGCTGATGACCAATCACCTGCTGAGGACGCAGCTGTCCTCAAAGTCTCTGTACCACGGGCAGGAGCTGGAGACGCTGGGGGGCGTCAAGCTGAGGGTGTTCGTCTACAGAAATGTAAGAACCAATCAGAGGGCAGCATGCACACACCTGCTGCCCTCTCATTGGATGATTCAAGAGTGGGCTCACCTCACTCTAATCAGAAAATATCCGAAAACATTTGTATGTGAAAAACATCAGCGACACATTTTAGCAGTGGCGAGCCGTCAGGGCCCTCTAGGCCCTCCCTAAGATATTCCAAAAAATAATATTTAAAAACATTTAAAAAATATATATTTTTTTTAAATATATATCTTTTTAATATTATTTTTGTTATATTTTTCATTAGTTTTACCGAAAAAAAACTTGATTTAATTGTATTTAAAATAACATTTCCAAAGAAATAAATCCTTCGAATCTGCCTGTTCAGTCTCTGTTTGAATGTGAAGGGTTACATGAAAGAAGCTCGTCTGGCCCTCTCTGCGATTCACAGAGGGCCCGCTATAGTAACTGAACGAGAGAGTAATGTCAAATGACAGTACAATTGACCAATCATATCTTCCCTCTAAATGGGTGGGTTTTATTATTGCGGACTTTATGACAAGTTCCGCCCGCTGTGAAACTTTTCTTGTTTCCATAGCAACAACAACTTCCTGTCAACAGCGTGAACTCGCCTTCAAAATAAAAGCATGCCAAATTACACTTAAGACATACAACTGCAACGAAAGTAACAAACACAATGCAATATCATTTTCAATGTCAAAGAACACAAATGGGGTTCCCAGGTGTTGTTTTGTGTGGTAGAGGGTCACTGTCATTGATGCGTTTTGCACCCTGGGCCGTTGTTTTGATATTCCGCTGAAGTATACGCTGTGACGTAATAACTCTTTTTTTTTCTTTTTTTCGAGGGAAGGGCTGGGGGTCAGAGGGCCTAGGTATAAAGCTCACGGCTCGCCACTGCATTTTAGAAAAGACCGATTTGAATATTGAATATTGTCATTGGTCCATAGCTTCAGTGTATTTGTATCAATGAAGATCTGAGGTCACAGGCTCCTCCCACAATAACACAGATAATAGTGCAAGTAGTACAAATAAAATAGAATATAATAGAAATAGTGCAAGAAGAGTCTATATACAAGTTCAGTCAGACAACTCACGTGTTCCTTTAACATGTTTATTAGAAGCAGCATATAGTTGAGTTTGGCGTCTAGGCTCGGGCCTCATCACGCCACAGATATACATAGCACCATGAGTGATGATTAAATAACTAACCCCCGAGCCTACAGGTGGAAGCTGGGGTGGTGGGGGGGCAGCAAGCAGCAGCGACGTGGAAGTAGCTGCAGCAACAGCAGCAGCTTGCAATGCATAGAGAGATATCTGGCAGGTTCAATAGAGCGGCACATTAAGGAGACTCTGTTTGGTTGGTTGTAGAGTGGCAAGGGGCATTATGTATGAATGCAGCACAAGTGCTCAAGTTGACTGCCTGAACTAGCTCGCAGGCTTCGCCCCATTAGTTGGAATATTGATATAAGATGCAAACAGATGAATGTTATGGATGTTCTTCACAGAGTTCAGGTGTTTAACGGTCTTATGATCTGAGGTAAGAAACTGTCTCTGAGTCTGGAGGTTTGAGTTTGTTGCTCTAGTTGTGCAGCTGACGTTACTCTAATGGTTTCTGTCTCTGGACTCTTCAGAGACTCTGATGTGTGTCTAACTTGTCCTCTGTGTCTCTAACATGTCTCTAACGTGTCTCTAATGTGTCTCTAACATGTCTCTAACGTGTCTCTAACATGTCTCTAACGTGTCTCTAACATGTCTCTAACGTGTCTCTAACGTGTCTCTAACGTGTCTCTAACGTGTCTCTAATGTGTCTCTAACGTGTCTCTAACGTGTCTCTAACGTGTCTCTAACGTGTCTCTAACGTGTCCTCCGTGTCTCTCCTCCTTCGTGTGCGGCTCACATTCTCTCAGTAACTCTGCAGACCACAAGAAGTTTCCTGCTTCCCACGGCTGCTAAATCTTTCCAGACACTGTGTGTGTGTGTGTGTGTGTGTGTGTGTGTGTGTGTGTGTGTGTGTGTGTGTGTGTGTGTGTGTCCTCAGTTTTTATTGTTTAGCTTCAGGATCAAAGGTTTGAGACTCAGCAGGAAACATTTTCACTTGTCTGAGGAATGTGGAACGTGTGCAGATTAATAAAATACCTTTAAGAGTTTATTATGATTTCTCTTCAGCATCTCATGACCTCGGGACTTTTTAAACTGCCATGCTAACGTGTGTGTGTGTGTGTGTGTGTGTGTGTGTGTGTGTGTGTGTGTGTGTGTGTGTGTGTGTGTGTGTGTGTGTGTGTAGAACCTGTGCATTGAGAACGCCTGCATCGCGGCTCATGATAAGATGGGACGCTACGCCACCATGTTCACCGTGGGCAAAGTCCTCACCCCCCCCATGGGCACCGTCATGGACGTCCTGAAGGCCGACGACCGCTTCAGGTCAGGATCATTCTACCACTAAATATATACATTAAATATGTTGTAAGTATTGATCGTTTTTGCAGAGTTTCAGGTGTTTCAGGTGTTACGGTTGTAGTTTCTCTGTGTTTCAGGTGTTATGGTTGTAGTTTCTCTGTGTTTCAGGTGTTATGGTTGTAGTTTCAGGTGTTACGGTTGTAGTTTCAGGTGTTACGGTTGTAGTTTCTCTGTGTTTCAGGTGTTACGGTTGTAGTTTAATGTGTCACGGTTGTAGTTTCAGGTGTTATGGTTGTAGTTTCAGGTGTTACGGTTGTAGTTTCTCTGTTTTTCAGGTGTTACGGTTGTAGTTTCATGTGTTACGGTTGTAGTTTCAGGTGTTACGGTTGTAGTTTCTCTGTGTTTCAGGTGTTACGGTTGTAGTTTAATGTGTCACGGTTGTAGTTTCAGGTGTTACAGTTGTAGTTTCATGTGTTACGGTTGTAGTTTCAGGTGTTACGGTTGTAGTTTCAGGTGTTACGGTTGTAGTTTCTCTGTGTTTCAGGTGTTACGGTTGTAGTTTAATGTGTCACGGTTGTAGTTTCAGGTGTTACGGTTGTAGTTTCAGGTGTTACGGTTGTAGTTTCAGGTGTTACGGTTGTAGTTTCTCTGTGTTTCAGGTGTTACGGTTGTAGTTTCTCTGTGTTTCAGGCGTTACGGTTGTAGTTTCATGTGTTACGGTTGTAGTTTCAGGTGTTACGGTTGTAGTTTCAGGTGTTACGTTGTAGTTCTCTGTGTTTCAGCGTGCTGGTGGGCGCTGTGCAGACTGCCGGGTTGACGGAGCTGCTGAACCAGCAGGGGGCGCTCACTTTCTTCGCCCCGACCAACGAGGCATTCGGCGCCCTGCCTCCCCCCGACCGCAGCCGGCTGCTTCGTGAGTCTGAAGGCCTTGTTTGGGTCGAAACATCCAGCTCTCATGAGTCAGCGCTCAGTCACGAGCATTACTCAATCAGAGTTACACAAAGTGACAACTTATATAAACATCAAGTCACTTCAGATAAATACAACGTGTCTGCAGACTGTCTTTATATAAACAAGGAGTGTGAGCAGCGTCTGTCGGCCTCACAGAGACACAAATACACTTTATTAACATTACAGTTAACACAGGTCATAGGAAAGTTCTCCACAACACAGCGGGCTCCAATTGAACTATTAAACTGACTTAACGACAATGTTCTGTTACCATGCTCACTGTTTTTGTTTTCATGGTTTAAACGACTCAAATCAGAGATCAGACGTTTCAACGACTCCAGCCAGTGAAGTAGTATTATTGAGGGTCTTATTAATGAAGCTGAAGATAGTTTGGTAGGAATTCAAAGAGCTTTATTAGCATCAGCGTACAGAAACACTAATGAAGAGCTTATGTTTCTATTATTGAGATAAAACATGTTCTCAGTAACAAAGTACATTTACTCAAGTCCTGTACTTAAATACACTTAAGAGGTACTTGTACTTTACTTTTTTTGCTACTTTGTACTTCTACTCCACTACAATTAGTACCAGATACTTTTACTGAAATACAATATCTGAGTACTTCTTCCGTCTAGACATATTGTTAATTGTGTGTGTGTGTGTGTGTGTGTGTGTGTGTGTGTGTGTGTGTGTGTGTGTGTGTGTGTGTGTGTGGGTGTCTCTGTGTATGTGTGTCTGTGTATGTGTGTGGTGTGTGATGTGTGTGTGTGGTGTGTGTGTGTGTGTGTGTGTGTGTGGTGTGTGTGTGTGTGTGTGTGTGTGTGTGTGTTGTGTGTGTGTGTGTGTGTGTGTGTGTGTGTGTGTGTGTGTGTGTGTGTGTGTGTGTGTGTGTGTGCAGGTGACCCTCAGCAGCTGTCCTCGGTGCTTCGTCTCCACCTGGGTGAGGGTCTCCTGGTCAGCGGGGGGGTCAGCTCTCACACCAGAGTGAAGCCTCTGCAGGGGGAGCGGCTGGAGCTGGGCGTGGTGAGGGGCTCTTTATCAATACTCTAGTATCATTATCAATACTCTAGTATCATTATCAATACTCTAGTATCATTATCAATACTCTAGTATCATTATCAATACTCTAGTATCATTATCAATACTCTATTATCAATACTCTATTATCATTATCAATACTCTAGTATCATTATCAATACTCTAGTATCATTATCAATACTCTAGTATCAATATCAATACTCTATTATCATTATCAATACTCTAGTATCATTATCAATACTCTAGTATCATTATCAATACTCTAGTATCATTATCAATACTCTAGTATCACCTTTATAATTACTCTATTAGCATAATTGTGGGGGAATAATTCTCCTAGATATCCACCTTTTGCCCTTTGACGTTTATGACCAACCCTGACGTCTGCTATCTCCCTTAAGGAAGGGGCTGCTTCAGCCATATGTTGTTGTTACCAGTTTGTGAGCGGGCAACTCTCGGTCACAAATGGTTTATTGTTGTGGGTACACTGGAATGCTTCCTTCTTGGGGTTTGTGGACTCCAAGGTGTGAAATCTTCGAGGCCATAAGCGTCAGACGCAAGTCATTCAGTGTCCCCAGCTGTTTAGTCTATCTGGCCAAAGAATGTTGATTACTCTCTCTCAACTAGTTAAAAGGTCTATCGAGAGAGAGGCTCTTCAGAATTGACGTGGCAACTCTACCGTGAAGTCAGAACCTCTGACTGTTTGACTTGTTTTGTGAATTCTCTGGCCGAAGCTCCTAAATAAACCATCAGTGTTTGACATCAAAGCTCCAGCTCTCCCCGTGTCTCCTTCCTGAGTCGGTGACTCCTCCTGCATTGCTACACAGAAGTTTCCCCCACAATTATTAATATGTATGTGTTTCAGAGGAACTACACGGTGTACGTGAACAGAGTGCCCGTGGCGGCGGCTGATCTCATGGCGACTAACGGAGTCGTCCACGCTGTCAACACCATCATCAAACCTATGCGTAAATATTAATATTCATTTATTCATACATTTAGATATTTATTTGAATGTTGAATAGTAGGACGTTCATCTGTTAAAACAGAAATATATTCTTCAGAGCAGGACCAGTTGGTTATTTAAACACAAGATGGTTTAGAAAACAGATCGGTATAATATCTAAGAGCTTTAAAGTTCTGCAATGTTTTTTATTTGTATTTAACCTTTATTTAACCAGATAAAAAAGCATTGAGATCAAATCTAATTTACAATGCTGACCTGGCCAAGAAGGCAGCAACGTTACACATTATTACACAGAACACAAACATATAAAATACAGAGAACATAACTAAGTAAACAAAAGAGGAAAAGCAGTCACTACATTGTGCACATTAGGACAGTAAGAAAGGTACACTACTTATTACTGCAAGAGCAGCTGGTGGTGAGGACTTCAGACAACTTCAATTTAAAGCATGATAAAGAGACAAGTGCCCTCAGTTTGAGGCGTGATTGAAGGTCATTCCAAGACCAAGGACCATATGAAAAAGACTCCTTTTTCCAGCCTCAGTCCGCACAGCAGGAACCTGGAACCGTATCCAGGCACTGGATCTGAGGTTGTAAGAGTCGCAAACTGGGGCAAATCTGACACATATGTAGAGTGGAAGCTTACCTAAAATGGCTTTATACATTAATAAAAACCAATGCTGCATCCTACGCATAGTAAGTGAGGACCATCCAGTTAGGGCTATACAGTTTGCAATGATGAGTCCTATAGGGTGCATTTGATATATAACGCAGTGCAGCATGGTAGAGTGGGTCAAGTTTGGCCCAAACAGTGGGACAGGCAAATCTATAAATGGTATCACCGTAGTCCAGCTGGGACAGGAATAAGCCAGAGACCAACCTTTTATGGGAAGAAGTTGAAAAACAACATTTAAGTCTGTAAAGGAAGCCAAGAGTGAATTTAAATGTCTTAGTTAGAACTTCAATATGGTGTTTAAAGTTCAGATTACTGTCCAACCAAAAGCCCAGATATTTGTAGGTATCAACAAACTCAACAGAGACGCCATCAAGGGTGTCAATGGAGAGGCAAGAGGACGCTGACTTGGGAGCAAAGAGCATTGCTCTGGTTTTCTTACTGTTCAATAGCAGTTTGGAATCAAGAAGTGCATGCTGCAGCGTGATGACATCAATGTAACAGTGCTGCCCTCTGGTGGCTGAAACAAGAAACACCATCCAACCTTTAAACCGTGTGTGTGGTGTGTGTGTGTGTGTGTGTGTGTGTGTGTGTGTGTGTGTGTGTGTGTGTGTGTGTGTGTGTGTGTGTGTGTGTGTGTGTGTGTGTGTGTGTGTGTGTGTTGTGTGTGTGTGTGTGGTGTGTGTGTGTGTGTGTGTGTGTGTGTGTGTGTGTGTGTGTGTGTGTGTGGTGTGTGTAGCTCCTAAGGTGGACAGAGAGCAGAGTGACGGTCCTGCAGATCCCTCCTCCTCCAGGGTGAGAACACGCCTTATTATATATTAATAATGATAAAACTAATGTAAATAATAATGTGTAAACAATGTAAATAATAATAATAATAAAGAGTCCTCTCTGTCTGGCAGGGTGACTCCAGGAGCTTCAGGAACGGTCAGTTTTTATTCCTCAAACATTCCTGTTTCTGTCTTTCAATAACCTCTCCATGTTCTCCGTGTTCTCCGTGTTCTCCGTGTTCTCCGTGTTCTCTGTGTTCTCCGTGTTCTCCATGTTCTCCGTGTTCTCTGTGTTCTCCATGTTCTCCATGTTCTCTGTGTTCTCCATGTTCTCTGTGTTCTCCATCCAATCCAATCCACTTTATTTCTATAGCGAATATTAAAACGCACATATTAAAACGCTTCTGCCCATTCAAAGTGAATGGGCAGAAGCGTTGAAGCTTCAACGCACGCCGCCGTGTGTAGGGGCCGTAATAGATCAAAGGCACATAAAGGCTATGGACAGACAATAAAAGCATAAAAGTCGATAAAGCACGGCTCAGGCTGACTCGAAAGCCAGGGAAAAGAGGTGGGTCTTCAGGTGGGACTTAAAAGTTTGAAGGGTGGGTGACAATTTGACATGGGGGGGCAGGTCGTTCCAGAGCCTGGGGGCTACCGCTGAGAAGGCTCGGTCTCCCCTGGTCTTTCTCTTGGTTTTAGGGACTACTAGCAGCAGCTGATCAGCAGACCTCAAAGCTCGCGAGGGGGTGTCCACCTGTAGGAGGTCGGAGAGATACCAGCGAGTCGTTTCCCATCAAGCATTTCGCTTCCGCAGCTCGTGGAGAGAAACTGCGCCGCCTCGCTCTCAAGTCTGCGGGCGTCTTTATCCCGCGAGATTTCAACGTCTCATGTAGGCGAGCCTCCAGAGCAAGTCGAACAAAATGACTAACCATCATGCAACGCACTAGCAAGACGGCGGTCGCAATTGCGCAGGTCTGCGTCGGTCTCGCTCATCTCAAACAAGCCTGATAACACCTTAAAATTAACTCTAAAATGGACAGGAAGCCGTGTTGTCCGTGTTCTGTGTTCTCCCTGTTCTCCTTGTTCTCTGTGTTCCCCGTGTTCTCCCTGTGTTCTCTGTGTTCTCCCTGTTCTCTGTGTTCTCCCTGTTCTCTGTCTTCTCCATGCCCTCCATGTTCTCTGGTGTTCTCCCTGTTCTCTGGTGTTCTCCATGTTCTCTGGTGTTCTCCATGTTCTCTGATGTTCTCCCTGTTCTCTGGTGTTCTCTGGTGTTCTCCAATGTTTTCTGTGTTCTCCAAGTTGTGGTTTTTTCTTTGTGTTCTCTGATGTTCTCCATGTTCTCTGTGTTCAGACGATTTGTTCCGGAAGGTTCTGAGCAGCCACTCAAGCAGAGCCATGAAGCAGTAACAGGAAGTGACACGCCCCCTGCGGAGGACACACCCCCTGCAGAGGACATGTCCCCTGTTGAGGCCACGCCCCCTGCAGAGGACACACCCCCTGCTGAGGTCACATGATCTCAAACAGCTGTTCTCTCCTCACATTCTTCAGTTTGCTGTTATTACATATTTTCAATCATTTTCACATTTCACTGATATTTTTTTTAAACATTTTTCATATAAATGTTCAGTTTTATTTACATCTTTTATTGGTTTACATTTTGCACATTTCTCAGCAGGAAGTAAAGGTCTGCTGAAAGGCATTCTGGGAGATGTAGTGAAAGAGGCCTCAGAGGAGAAATGTCTTTATTTGTTTTATCGACTCATGTTTGAAGTTCATTTTCAAATCAAACTGAATGTGTTTTTAAATAAAAACTTTAAAATGAGCTCTGAAAACACGTGGTCTGTTCCTGCAGGTGTGTGTGTGTCTCTCTGTGTGCCTCCTTCGCACTCTCCAAGAACTTGGAGTTTCAGGCTCTGCACTTTCCCTCCTCATCTCATACCTCAAAGACCGCACCTACAGGGTAACTTGGAGAGGGTCCGAGTCCGACCCTTGTCAATTAACTACAGGGGTCCCTCAGGGCTCTGTCCTTGGTCCCCTCCTCTTCTCTCTGTACACAAACTCGCTTGGATCGGATAGGTCATATAGGGCGGCTGTGACTCAGTGGATAGAGTGCTGGACTTCGAATCAGGGGATAGCAAGTTCGAGTCCCACTGCAGTCAGCATGTCGTTGTGTCCCTGGGCAAGACACTTCACCCCAAAATTGCTCCTGTGGGGATTGTCCACAGTACTGAATGTAGTCACTTTGGATAAAGGCGTCTAACAAATGACATGTAATGTAATGTCATTAGCCCGTATGGTTTTTCATACCACTGCTACGCTGACGACACCCAATTAATTCTGTCCTTTCCCCGCTCAGAGACCCAGGTCGTCGCACGCATCTCTGCTTGTCTAGCAGACATCTCTCAGTGGATGTCTGCTCACCACCTCAAGCTCAACCTTGACAAGACTGAACTGCTTTTCCTTCCGGGAAAAGATTGTCCCACTCTTGACCTAACAATCAACATCGGCCCCTCTGTTATTTCCCCGACTCAGACTGCAAGGAATCAGGGTGTGACCCTAGATAACAACCTGTCCTTCACTGCAAACATCGCTGCTACAACCCGCTGCTGCAGATACACTCTTTACAACATCAGGAGGATACGTCGCCTCCTGACCCAGAAAGCCACGCAGGTTCTGGTCCAGGCTCTCGTCATCTCACGCCTAGACTACTGCAACTCCCTCCTGGCTGGTCTACCTGCATGTGCCATCCGACCTCTGCAGCTCATCCAGAATGCAGCGGCTCGTCTGGTCTTCAACCTTCCTAAATGTTCCCACACCACACCACTCCTCCGCTCCCTTCACTGGCTTCCAGTAACTGCTAGAATCCACTTCAAGACACTGGTACTTGCGTACCATGCTGTGAATGGATCTGGCCCTTCCTACATCCAGGACATGGTTAAACTGTACACCCCAGCACGTGCACTCCGCTCTGCATCGGCCAAACGGCTCACTGCACCAGCACTGCGAGGGGGACCCAAGTTCCCATCAGCAAAAACACGTGGGTTTGCTATCCTGGCTCCAAAATGGTGGAATGAGCTCCCCATTGACATCAGGACAGCAGAAAGCTTACACATCTTCCGGAGCAGACTGAAAACTCATCTCTTTCGACTCCACTTCGAGCAATACAATGACTAACAAAGCACTTATATACTAACAAAGGACTGGCTTATCTAAAGCCAGTTGAGTAGCACTTGAAATGTTTTGGCTCTATGAAACCTAATGTACTTATATGATTCTGTTTTCTTCAAGTTTGTATCTTCTTGGTCGAATGCACTTATTGTAAGTCGCTTTGGATAAAAGCATCAGCTAAATGTGATGTGTGTCTCTCTGTGTGTGTGTGTGTGTGTGTGTGTGTGTGTGTTTGTCTCAGTGTGTGTGTTTGTCTCAGTGTGTGTGTGTGTGTATGTGTGTATGTCTGTCTCAGTGTGTGTGTGTGTCTCTCTATGTGTGTATTTGTCTCTATGTGTTTGTCTCAATGTGTGTGTGTGTGTGTGTGTGTTTGTCTCAGTGTGTGTGTGTCTGTGTGTGTGTGTTTGTCTCTGTGTGTGTGTGTCTCAGTGTGTGTGTGTATTTGTCTCTGTGTGTTTGTCTCAATGTGTGTGTGTGTTTGTCTCAGTGTGTGTGTGTCTGTGCGTGTGTGTGTGTTTGTCTCAGTGTGTGTGTGTCTCTGTGTGTGTGTTTGTCTCTGTGTGTGTGTGTGTCTCAGTGTGTGTGTTTGTCTCAGTGTGTGTGTGTGTGTGTGTGTGTTTGTCTCTGTGTGTGTGTTTGTCTCGGTGTGTATGTGTGTGTGTGTCTCTCTGTGTGTGTGTGTGTCTCTGTGTGTGTGTTTGTCTCAGTGTGTGTTTGTCTCAGGGTGTGTGTGTGTTTGTCTCAGTGTGTGTGTGTGTTTGTCTACGTGTGTTTGTCTCAGTGTGTGTGTGTGTCTCTGTGTGTGTTTGTCTCAGTGTGTGTGTTTGTCTCTGTGTGTGTGTTTGTCTCAGTGTGTGTGTGTGTGTTTGTCGCAGTGTGTGTGTGTGTGTTTGTCTCAGTGTGTGTGTGTCTCTGTGTGTGTTTGTCTCAGTGTGTGTGTGTGTGTGTGTGTGTTTGTCGCAGTGTGTGTGTGTGTGTTTGTCTCAGTGTGTGTGTGTGTTTGTCTCAGTGTGTGTGTGTCTCTGTGTGTGTGTTTGTCTCAGTGTGTGTGTGTGTTTGTCTCAGTGTGTGTGTGTGTGTTTGTCTCAGTGTGTGTGTGTTTGTCTCAGTGTGTGTGTGTTTGTCTCAGTGTGTGTGTTTGTCGCAGTGTGTGTGTGTATGTGTGTTTGTCTCAGTGTGTGTGTGTTTGTCTCAGTGTGTGTGTTTGTCGCAGTGTGTGTGTGTTTGTCTCAGTGTGTGTGTTTGTCGCAGTGTGTGTGTGTGTTTGTCTCAGTGTGTGTGTGTTTGTCTCAGTGTGTGTGTGTGTGTGTTTGTCTCAGTGTGTGTGTGTTTGTCTCAGTGTGTGTGTTTGTCGCAGTGTGTGTGTGTGTGTTTGTCTCAGTGTGTTTGTCTCAGTGTGTGTGTGTGTGTTTGTCTCAGTGTGTGTGTGTTTGTCTCAGTGTGTGTGTTTGTCGCAGTGTGTGTTTGTCGCAGTGTGTGTTTGTCTCAGTGTGTGTGTGTTTGTCTCAGACCCCATTTACACGAGGACGATACGGGTTGTATCCGCATAGTTTCTCTTGCGTATAGCCCTTCCGTTTACACGAGGCCGTAACAAAACGATAGAAACGGACCCCGCAAACGATAACGGGTCCCAAGGTGGATAGATCTGCAAACGGAATGCTCTGGGGGTAAGCCTCTATACCAGGGGTGGGGAAGCTCCGGGCCGTATACGGCCCGCGAGACTATTTGATACGGCCCTCGAGTTAATTTATAAACACACGCAAAAAAGAAAAAAATTACAGAAATGTATGCCGCAAAAGAATTAAAAAAGTGAGTGCCTGTTTTTCCTGGCCAAGGTCAGGGTCATTGAACACAACACGAGCCTAACGTGTCATCACGTGGTATATGTCCCGTCTGACAGGGGTGCAGTTCTGACGGAGAGCACCAGAACGTCGCTCCGCCACTTCACAAATGTCAGTACCCATAAGGAGCCGTACACATGCCGCAGTTTTTGCGTGGCTGTGTCTTTAGTTGAAAGCCCAGTGGCGATCTGTTCATCTGTCATACTGATCATACAGTCAATAACTTTGTTGTTATTAGCATCTGGTTAGCTAGCTATGCTAACGAATATAAGAAGCTTTTTCTACAACCAGTGAGGTAAAGGCACATCTTTATATGATCATTATAGTTATAACCAGGGGTTAAATTGGGATTTGACATGTGGGGGGGCTGTGTTTTTTTTTGGGGGGGGGGGGGGGGGGTTGCGGGATAGCGGGCTATATATGAGGCCCAATCCTAAAGCAACTGCTCCTGTATCAGATGCACTATTTGATGCCACCAATCGAGACAGTAAACATAGAAAGTATGTTAATTAGACCGTCTTTTTATTAGTATTATTTAACTGGAATGAATTTACATTTCAAACTATTAATATATACACAAACATTTTTCACAAATTACAGACCTTCAAATTGCCATTTTAAGTCAACATTTCTCTGCACACTTACTCAAGAACATTAAAAAAAAACGATATGAGTACAGAGACATTACCCTATCTGAACTGATTGAGGAATGAAAGTCCACATCAATATAAGCAGTTCAACAACATTACTGTATGTACGACCAGCTACTTCATCAAATCCCAGATGGGCTGATAGGGGGAAGCCTGTGTAGTCGTGCATCTTTGTCTACAGGCTAAATGGTCTGCAGACCTTCTGGTAGCCACCCACTTCCTCACATATTTCGTGGGGTCCCAAGAGGTAAGAGGAGGTCCAACCATTTGAATGAACATTAGAGCAGAGACATTTTGAGTTTTCAGTTGTGAGCGCATTGATGTTACAACTGCATTCATTTCTGAGAAACCCCTCTCACACTCTGCACTGCTCACAGCAATGGTTTCCACTGCATTCTTAAGCTTTAGAAGGGACATGTGCATCGGCACACTGGCATTCTCCTTAAAGTCCCTATAACTTTGCTTAACACCATAGAATCCGATTTTCAAAAGAGTGCATAGCTCTCTTATTTCACACTCACCATACATTAATGGTAGAGGGCTTGGCCATGTCTTTGTATCAAGAACATTGACCTTTTGAAAGAGGGATTCCTCTTCACTTGTGACCATCCTTGTTTCCATGCTTTTGCATAGTGCTGCATAAAACTTTGTGGGATCTATTATCTTCTGCCTTGGGTCATTGCGTAGTGTTATGCCATTAAAAACACCTTGCTGCTCTGCCTCACATGCGGTTTTGTAGAACAGACCACTGTCTGGGTTCCTGCTCATGGTTTTAAAAACCTCTAGCTGTCTTTTGATCAGATTTACTGATTGAGACAGTCTAATGTGTCTCGACTGTAGAGCCTCAGACAGGTCTTTCAGCTCCTCAAGTGCATCCATCATCAGTCCCAGGTTTTTAACAAAAGCAACTGACGTCAGCTTTGCTGCTAGCCCCTCATACATGCATCTATCATTTGAGGAACGGTTCACATCTACACTTGCAGATGTGAGGTGATGATAGAGTGCAGCATACATGGTCCAAACAGCATTTACTGTCCTAAAAGATGAAGCCACCCACCTTATCCCGAGGACGCGACCAATCTTCCTCAAGCATACACCTACTTCAGAGACTGCAGCATCAAGCTCTCTTAAGTTCTTTGGTGACTGATGATAGAGACAGTATAGCTTGTCAAGAAAAGCTGTGAAGTGGTTGGTTTCGGTGCAGTGCTTGACTGCATCTGACACAGACAACTCCAACCTATGGTTTAGACAATGCCAGCCTATGAGGCCTGGGTACTTACTTCTCAGTTTTGTGTAGACACCATTCTTTCTGCCTACCATTACGGAGGCTCCATCTGAGCAGAATCCCACCAGACATTCTTTCAGAAAAGCATCATCAAGACCATATTTCTGTAGACAGTTCAGTAGTTGACTAATGATTCCATCTGCAGTTGTACTCTCTAGCTCGAGAAGATCTAGGAAGAAGGTCACTGGCTCTGAGCTATCAACTGACGTTCTTAGGTACACAATAAGACAAGACTTCTTGCTTAATGATGTGCTTTCATCCACAAGAACAGTTAGCTTTGGTCGGGTCACTTTGATACTTGCCAATAGGGCTTCCCTCATTTCTTTTGAGATAAAATGTACAATGTCTGTACATGTAACATTTGAGTGGAGTACGCGGCCAACATTTACACCATTTATCATTTGTAGTTCTATTAGTCCAGGATGATCAGAGTATGGCCGGTTATTTTTTGCAATGTAGTATGCCGTTCTAAAGACATTATGGGTGGAAGCCAAAATGTATTTTTGAGTTTTTAGAAAGCTTGATTTTAAAGCTTCTTCATTTTGTCTTTTTACTATGTCCTGTGCTAATTTGTGACTCTGTGAGACACTATGTTCATTTATTTTCTTTCTCAAAGATTTCATTTGCTTCTCATTGCTGTTGCCATATGGGCCTACCCTACAGTTCTGCCATTCAGTAGAGAATGAGTACCTCTGTTTCCCTGTTCTCATTGCCCCAAGGGATCCCGCTTCCCTGCATGATTTGCATCCTATTTTTTTTATTTCCAATTATTAGAAATGGATATCTCTGTGTGAAATATTCAAATTGACTTTGATTCCAGCAGTCAGGCAAGTTGTCAGCCTTTCCTACACTGCTTCCCTGCTCTGCTCCTCTGTCCTCCTCAAACTGCCCTGCTCTGCTCTCTTCAGGCTGCCCTGCCCCTCTGTCCTCCTCAGGCTGCTCTGCTCTGCTCTCCTCAGGCTGCCCTGCTCCTCTGTCCTCCTCAAACTGCCCTGCTCCTCTGTCCTCCTCAGGCTGCTCTGCTCTCCTCTCCTCAGCCTGCTCTACTCCTCTCCTCTCCTCTCGTTCCTCCACTCCCTTCCCTTCTTTACGCTGCTCTGATCCTCTCTCTTTTCCAAGCTTCCCTGCTCGCCCATCACCTGCCTTGTTCTGCTCAACTCTGCATTTAAATGTAGGATAATTAACAAAGGAACTTATGGTGAATAAATAAAAGATACAAATGGCTTTGACACGCTAAGCAGCAGTGATGTCTTGCATACCTTTTAAAGAAGTCTGTAAGTTTCCTCTTTTTTGCTTCACTCATTTCTCATTTCTGCATCATGCCTCACTTTAACCTCTGAAACTTTCAAAGAGAAAGGAAATAAATATATGCATATCTCAGCTTTATGCACACACATACATAGCATCAGGCTGGGGCCAGTTATTTCATGAGAGGGGCACAATAAAAGCAGGTTAAATTGACAAAGACAGTATAAAGTAATTTTGTAAAATAAACATATAATACAGTAATTGGTATTTGTTTTGGTCAATTTAAGTTACAGTCCTGTGTTTCAGTAGTTTTTTTCATTTTTAGTATTTGTTTTAGTAACTTTAAGTGACAATTTAATTAAAAAACATAAACAGTATTTGCTTTTATAAGGTAATGAACAGTTTAATCTCCACTGTACATCCGGGTCTCTGATTTGATTTAGTTCCAATAAATCGTAATATTGTAATTTATTTTTGGAGGGGTCAGTGTTACGGGGGCACTGGCCCCTGTTTGCCCCCCCCCTAGAACCGCCCCTGCATAGCATGGTTTAGGAAACGGGCGCTCTGCACGGAGGAACCGCAGCAGAGTCCCGCGGGAGGTGCTGCAGTGTAGCTCACGATCGGAGCAGAGACACACGTTCACTGACACTAAGCCGACAAACTATAGCTGGTCGCAGAGATCTGCTATTCTAAAATAAAGTCCACAATATCGACCACTGGCTGGTGTCTTTCTCTTAGTTTAAGAAACGCTTGATTTGATCAAAAGTTAGTCAAACAAAAAAACGTTATTTAACTTAATGGTAGTCGAACGTAAAAGTAGAATATCAGAGCAATTCATGTTAAGAAACCTGTCAGCGTATTACCTATTTTTCTCCACACCTTTCCCGGATTCATAACATAAACATATAGAAAGAAAAGTTTTAACATGTATATCTTTTTTGTGTAAACATATGATATAGGCATGCTGCATACATTGTTAAAAATATGCGAGGGTGATGACGTCAGAGCTTTTCCTATGTGCCGGGGCTTAGCCGGAAAGCCCCGGCCCAATTTAACCCCTGGTTATAACAAAATAAGAGAATAAAGTAAACAGGTATAAAATACTATATGACAGTACAAAAAAGTTGTTATTAATAAACAAGAATACAGTTTGAAAGGGGAGTGATTTGTAAAATATCCATAAAGAAAAAGAAATCTGCTTACAGTTCTGTTTCATAGGGTGTTGAGAGATGTATCCATAGATCTCCTGATGTTGCTCTCAGAGTGCACCAGATTGATGCTTTTAACTTCAACAAGGAGCATGCCCCCCGGACCCCCCTAGAGGAGGTGAGGTCCACCCCTAGAGGAGGTGAGGACCCCCCTAGAGGAGGTGAGGACCCCCCTAGAGGAGGTTAGGTCCCCCCCTAGAGGAGGTTAGGTCCCCCCTCCACTTAAATCATGTCCACATGGATAGGAAACTAAATACATTTGCACACATCTTGTGTCCATATCTTTCTGTTTTGGTGGTCATGCCACACCGTGCACGTGCATGCGCGAGTCATGGTGAGATATCTGGATTCAGAGGTTGCTTTTTCTTTGCACACATGAAAGAAAGGCGAAAAGAATGGGCTGTGATTTTAGTATTTTTAAGCAGAGGTCAATCATTTGTACGGCCCTCGGAGGATGTTGAAAAAATTGAAATGGCCCTTGACAGGAGACTAAACCCCTGCACTATACGATCATTTTCTGATAACGATGAAATAGCTCCGCCTCCCTCTCCCCCACCCCACGTTCCTGTGTAAATGGGGTCTCAGTGTGAGTGTGTGTGTGTGTGTGTGTGTGTGTTTGTCTCTGTGTGTGTTTGTCAGCGAATGCCTGAAATCTAACAATGGAAACAAATATTTAAAAAATGAACAAAGTAAAAATATTAAATGAAAGAAAATATAAACAATATATAATAAGTAGAAACGAAGGAGACGGACGAGTTTCTGACGGGTTTTATTTCCCTCTCTTTAAGGCACAATAAAGGGTTATCATTTATAAACAACATCAATATTTTTGGTCTGAAGATAAACAAACCTGTCCACCCACACACACACACACACACACACACACACACACACACACACACACACACACACACACACACACACACACACACACACACACACACACACACACACACACACACACACACACACACACACAACACACACAACACACACACACACACACACACACCACACACACACACACACACACACACACTACACACACACACACACACACACACACACACACACACACACACACACACACACAACACACACAACCACACACACACACACACACATCTTATGTGCTCCAGAATGAGATGCAGCCTTCAGGGACCGTGGGATATTGCTGTTATTGTATAAATAAAGAAATGACTGTAATCTGTTGTGCATTTTTACTGCTTTCATTTCAGAACATATTTTAACTTTTATAACCCCCCCCCCCCCCAGGTTCTGGTCTGCAGCTCAGACTCAGGTTCGGTTCAATTTGGCTCAAATATTCACAGAATCACCTGATTTATAAACACACCTTAATTATTCACCTGATTATCACACTCACACACTCACACACTCATACACTCACACACTCACACACTCACACAGTCTCTAAGGGTTAAAGCTCTGCTCTTTTTGTCTCTGATGTGTTTAATGTCCACAGAGACTTTAATATAAACAGGAAGTGATGTCACACATATTTAGGAACCGGAATCAGACCCAGCATCCGGATCTAAACCCGCCCTTTTAATTACCCATAACCCACCAGTAAAGCCCACACCCCCCTCCTGATTGTCTCCGATAGATTGAAAAAATTAAAGTCTGGTTCAGGACGCAGTGTCCAATCAGAGCCCGGCTCTCAGGGCCGCCCCACGTCCAATCAGAGCCCGGCTCTCAGGGCTTCCCCACGTCCAATCAGAGCCCGGCTCTCAGGGCTTCCCCACGTCCACGCTGATCCAGGTGTAGAGGTCCCGCTTCTCCGTCTTCAGCAGCGAATAGGAGAGGGACGAGATCCCGTCTGAGGACATGGTGTCTCTGGTGTGGGCGATCCGGTTGAACCTGGAACACATTATATAAAGAAGGTCTTAAAGATAACTCAACACGTTACAACTGAAGGCCCACGAGTCCTGATGATGCTACCCTGAACCACAGGAAGGACCCCCGAAGGACCCTTGAACCCCAGAAGGACCCCTGAATCCCAGGAAGACCCCTGAACCACAGGAAGACCCCTGAACCACAGGAAGGACCCCTGAATCACAGGAAGACCCCTGAACCACAGGAGGACCCCTGAACCACAGGAAGGACCCCTGAACCACAGGAAGACCCCTGAACCACAGGAAGACCCCTGAACCACAGGAAGGACCCCTGAACCCCAGAAGGACCCCTGAACCCCAGAAGGACACCTGAACCCCAGGAAGACCCCTGAAACACAGGAAGGACCCCTGAATCACAGGAAGACCCCTGAACCACAGGAAGGACCCCCCCCCCCCCTTACCTCTGAGGGTTGGGCTCATTCTTCTTGTCTCTCTGGTGCCGGATCATTCGACACTTCCCAACGTCTCCACTGGGTCTGGAGATGGACATCCCTCTGGAGGACAGCCTGCAGACAGGAGCACATTACAGACCTGAGACCAGGGTCCAGCAGACCTGAGACCAGCACCACTGAGACCAGGGTCCAGCAGACCTGAGACCAGAGATCATCAGACCTGAGACCAGAGTCTAGTTGCAGACCAGAGTCTAGTTGCACTGAGACCAGAGTCTAGTTGCAGACCAGAGTCTAGTTGCACTGAGACCAGAGTCTAGTTGCACTGAGACCAGAGTCTAGTTGCAGACCAGAGTCTAGTTGCAGACCAGAGTCTAGTTGCACTGAGACCAGAGTTGCAGACCAGAGTCTAGTTGCAGACCAGAGTCTAGTTGCACTGACACCAGAGTCTAGTTGCAGACCAGAGTCTAGTTGCAGTGAGACCAGAGTCTAGTTGCACTGAGACCAGAGTCTAGTTGCAGACCAGAGTCTAGTTGCAGACCAGAGTATAGTTGCAGACCAGAGTCTAGTTGCACTGAGACCAGAGTCTAGTTGCACTGAGACCAGAGTCTAGTTGCAGACCAGTGTCTAGTTGCACTGAGACCAGAGTCTAGTTGCACTGAGACCAGAGTCTAGTTGCAGACCAGTGTCTAGTTGCACTGAGACCAGAGTCTAGTTGCACTGAGACCAGAGTCTAGTTGCAGACCAGAGTCTAGTTGCACCGAGACCAAAGTCTAGTTGCAGACCAGAGTCTAGTTGCAGACCAGAGTATAGTTGCAGACCAGAGTCTAGTTGCACTGAGACCAGAGTCTAGTCACACTGAGACCAGAGTCTAGTTGCACTGAGACCAGAGTCTAGTTGCAGACCAGAGTCTAGTTGCACTGAGACCAGAGTCTAGTTGCAGACCAGAGTCTAGTTGCACCGAGACCAAAGTCTAGTTGCAGACCAGAGTCTAGTTGCAGACCAGAGTATAGTTGCAGACCAGAGTCTAGTTGCACTGAGACCAGAGTCTAGTCACACTGAGACCAGAGTCTAGTTGCACTGAGACCAGAGTCTAGTTGCAGACCAGTGTCTAGTTGCACTGAGACCAGAGTCTAGTCACACTGAGACCAGAGTATAGTTGCACTGAGACCAGAGTCTAGTTGCAGACCAGAGTCTAGTTGCACTGAGACCAGAGTCTAGTTGCACTGAGACCAGAGTCTAGTTGCAGACCAGAGTCTAGTTGCAGACCAGAGCCTAGTTGCAGACCAGAGTCTAGTCACACTGAGACCAGAGTATAGTTGCACTGAGACCAGAGTCTAGTTGCAGACCAGAGTCTAGTTGCACTGAGACCAGAGTCTAGTTGCACTGAGACCAGAGTCTAGTTGCAGACCAGAGTCTAGTTGCAGACCAGAGTCTAGTCACACTGAGACCAGAGTATAGTTGCACTGAGACCAGAGTCTAGTTGCAGACCAGAGTCTAGTCACACTGAGACCAGAGTATAGTTGCACTGAGACCAGAGTCTAGTTGCAGACCAGAGTCTAGTTGCAGACCAGAGTCTAGTTGCAGACCAGAGTCTAGTCACACTGAGACCAGAGTATAGTTGCACTGAGACCAGAGTATAGTTGCAGACCAGAGTCTAGTTGCACTGAGACCAGAGTCTAGTTGCACTGAGACCAGAGTCTAGTTGCAGACCAGTGTCTAGTTGCACTGAGACCAGAGTCTAGTTGCACTGAGACCAGAGTCTAGTTGCAGACCAGAGTCTAGTTGTAGACCAGAGCCTAGTTGCATTGAGACCAGAGTCTAGTTGCAGACCAGTGTCTAGTTGCACTGAGACCAGAGTCTAGTTGCAGACCAGAGTATAGTTGCAGACCAGAGTCTAGTTGCACTGAGACCAGAGTCTAGTTGCACTGAGACCAGAGTCTAGTTGCAGACCAGAGTATAGTTGCAGACCAGAGTCTAGTTGCACTGAGACCAGAGTCTAGTTGCACTGAGACCAGAGTCTAGTTGCAGACCAGAGTCTAGTTGCAGACCAGAGCCTAGTTGCACTGAGACCAGAGTCTAGTTGCAGACCAGTGTCTAGTTGCACTGAGACCAGAGTCTAGTTGCACTGAGACCAGAGTCTAGTTGCAGACCAGGGTCTAGTGGGGGGGTTATTGAGGATGCAACTAGACTCTGGTCTATTTCTGACATTTTAGGATCATAAATATCAGTTTTGAGTCCTAACACGTTAAAATCACCCAAAATCCTTCACACTCACTGGGCGTACACAAGACCACTTTCCGGTTAAACTGACATTTATGACCCTGAAAATGTAAGAACTGGAACAATAAAAAGTTATTGTTCCAATTACCCAAAACACGCAGGTTAGCATCCAGAAGTCTCTATGTGCTGGAGACCCTACTCTACATTGATATCATTAAACTCTGGGGTCTCAACATACAGGTGAGCTGCAGACAGACTCGTGTGTGTGTGTGTGTGTGTGTGTGTGTGTGTGTGTGTGTGTGTGTGTGTGTGTGTGCGTGTGTGTGTGTGTGTTGACCTGTTAAAGATGTCGTCGTCCTCCCCCCCCCAGCCCCAGTAGTTGTTGGGGAAGCCGTTGATCTTCAGGAACTGCTCTTTGCTCATCGAGGACACGCCTCCAAAGTACTGGTTGTAGGGTAACCTGCGGACACACAGGTAATGCCTGTTAATAGCTTGCCACAGGCATAGCTCAGTTCAAATAAAGCACAGCTATTGTGCAATACATTTGTATTGCATGTATATTTTTTATTTGTAAAAATGTCAGTTAAAGCTTAAAAGAATAAAGATATTTTTGTTATCTAAACGTTTGACCTCTTTCTTTTACAATTTTGGAATCGAAACGGGGAATCGATCAGAACCGGAATCGATAAGCAGAACCGGAATCGGAATCAATACATTTCAAACGATACCCATCCCTACCCCTGAGGTAGGTAAACAGGTCTCCCGTTAACTCACGGCAGAGTTTAGTCTCCCGTTAACTCACGGCAGAGTTCAGTCTCCTGTTAACTCACGCCAGAGTTCAGTCTCCCGTTAACTCACGGCAGAGTTTAGTCTCCCGTTAACTCACGCCAGAGTTCAGTCTCCCGTTAACTCACGGCAGAGTTTAGTCTCCCGTTAACTCACGCCAGAGTTTAGTCTCCCGTTAACTCACGCCAGAGTTCAGTCTCCCGTTAACTCACGCCAGAGTTCAGTCTCCCGTTAACTCACGCCAGAGTTCAGTCTCCCGTTAACTCACGCCAGAGTTCAGTCTCCCGTTAACTCACGGCAGAGTTCAGTCTCCCGTTAACTCACGCCAGAGTTTAGTCTCCCGTTAACTCACGGCAGAGTTCAGTCTCCTGTTAACTCACGCCAGAGTTTAGTCTCCTGTTAACTCACGCCAGAGTTTAGTCTCCTGTTAACTCACGCCAGAGTTCAGTCTCCCGTTAACTCACGGCAGAGTTCAGTCTCCTGTTAACTCACGCCAGAGTTTAGTCTCCCGTTAACTCACGGCAGAGTTCAGTCTCCCGTTAACTCACGCCAGAGTTTAGTCTCCCGTTAACTCACGGCAGAGTTCAGTCTCCTGTTAACTCACGCCAGAGTTTAGTCTCCCGTTAACTCACGGCAGAGTTTAGTCTCCCGTTAACTCACGCCAGAGTTTAGTCTCCCGTTAACTCACGCCAGAGTTTAGTCTCCCGTTAACTCACGGCAGAGTTCAGTCTCCTGTTAACTCACGCCAGAGTTCAGTCTCCTGTTAACTCACGCCAGAGTTTAGTCTCCCGTTAACTCACGGCAGAGTTCAGTCTCCCGTTAACTCACGCCAGAGTTCAGTCTCCCGTTAACTCACGCCAGAGTTTAGTCTCCCGTTAACTCACGCCAGAGTTTAGTCTCCCGTTAACTCACGGCAGAGTTCAGTCTCCCGTTAACTCACGGCAGAGTTCAGTCTCCTGTTAACTCACGCCAGAGTTTAGTCTCCTGTTAACTCACGCCAGAGTTCAGTCTCCCGTTAACTCACGCCAGAGTTCAGTCTCCCGTTAACTCACGGCAGAGTTCAGTCTCCCGTTAACTCACGCCAGAGTTTAGTCTCCCGTTAACTCACGGCAGAGTTCAGTCTCCTGTTAACTCACGCCAGAGTTTAGTCTCCTGTTAACTCACGCCAGAGTTTAGTCTCCTGTTAACTCACGCCAGAGTTCAGTCTCCCGTTAACTCACGGCAGAGTTCAGTCTCCTGTTAACTCACGCCAGAGTTTAGTCTCCCGTTAACTCACGGCAGAGTTCAGTCTCCCGTTAACTCACGCCAGAGTTTAGTCTCCCGTTAACTCACGGCAGAGTTCAGTCTCCTGTTAACTCACGCCAGAGTTTAGTCTCCTGTTAACTCACGCCAGAGTTCAGTCTCCTGTTAACTCACGCCAGAGTTTAGTCTCCTGTTAACGTATTTTTCTTGTGATAGTCGGACATGAGTCATGACAACCTGTGCAGCCCATGTATTGATTCCACCTGATAGCTGCTATAATACAAAACAAAACGTCTGCCTGCTCTCCACAATGATAGCGAACGGATGGTCAAAGTAAGGTACAAATAAACAGAATCACACGAAGCCTGGTTAGTGTTGCCTGACAATATATCAGTGTGTTCCAGTCCCTTTGCTCAGCAAGAGGATTCTAAACTGTATGTGTGTGTGTGTGTGTGTGTGTGTGTGTGTGTGTGTGTGTGTACAGGAAACAGGACGTGAGGAGCAGGCAGATGCTGGTGTTTCACTGTCAGCACATTCTCTCTGAAAGGAAGTGAACTTTTTCTTCTTCTCTGTAGCAACAACTAGGACCTCAGCTCGTTGCAAGAACACGCACGCACGCACGCACGCACAGTGTATTGTACATGGAGAACAAAACTCAGTTAAAAGGTATAGTTAATTTAAAAGTTAATAAAAAGATGTTTCCTGTGTGTCTCAGTGTGTCTCAGTGTGTCTCAGTGTGTCTCAGGTGTTTCCAGTGTGTCTCAGGTGTTTCCAGTGTGTCTCAGTGTGTCTCAGTGTGTCTCAGTGTGTCTCAGGTGTTTCCAGTGTGTCTCAGTGTGTCTCAGTGTGTCTCAGGTGTTTCCAGTGTGTCTCAGATGTGTCTCAGTGTGTCTCAGGTGTTTCCAGTGTGTCTCAGATGTGTCTCAGTGTGTCTCAGGTGTTTCCTGTGTGTCTCAGGTGTTTCCAGTGTGTCTCAGTGTGTCTCAGTGTGTCTCAGATGTTTCCTGTGTGTCTCAGTGTGTCTCAGTGTGTCTCAGGTGTTTCCAGTGTGTCTCAGATGTGTCTCAGTGTGTCTCAGGTGTTTCCTGTGTGTCTCAGGTGTTTCCAGTGTGTCTCAGTGTGTCTCAGTGTGTCTCAGATGTTTCCTGTGTGTCTCAGTGTGTCTCAGTGTGTCTCAGGTGTTTCCTGTGTGTCTCAGGTGTTTCCAGTGTGTCTCAGTGTGTCTCAGGTGTCTCAGATGTGTCTCAGGTGTTTCCTGTGTGTCTCAGGTGTTTCCTGTGTGTCTCAGGTGTTTCCAGTGTGTCTCAGTGTGTCTCAGGTGTTTCCTGTGTGTCTCAGGTGTTTCCTGTGTGTCTCAGATGTGTCTCAGGTGTTTCCTGTGTGTCTCAGGTGTTTCCTGTGTGTCTCAGATGTGTCTCAGGTGTTTCCTGTGTGTCTCAGATGTGTCTCAGTGTGTCTCAGGTGTTTCCTGTGTGTCTCAGCTGTGTCTCAGTGTGTCTCAGGTGTTTCCTGTGTGTCTCAGGTGTTTCCAGTGTGTCTCAGGTGTTTCCTGTGTGTCTCAGCTGTGTCTCAGTGTGTCTCAGGTGTTTCCTGTGTGTCTCAGGTGTTTCCTGTGTGTCTCAGATGTGTCTCAGGTGTTTCCTAGGTGTTTCCTGTGTGTCTCAGATGTGTCTCAGGTGTTTCCTGTGTGTCTCAGATGTGTCTCAGGTGTTTCCTGTGTGTCTCAGATGTGTCTCAGGTGTTTCCTAGGTGTTTCCTGTGTGTCTGAGATGTGTCTCAGATGTGTCTCAGTGTGTCTCAGGTGTTTCCTGTGTGTCTCAGATGTGTCTCAGATGTGTCTCAGTGTGTCTCAGGTGTTTCCTGTCTGTCTCAGATGTGTCTCAGGTGTTTCCTGTGTGTCTCAGATGTGTCTCAAATGTGTCTCAGTGTGTCTCAGGTGTTTCCTGTGTGTCTCAGATGTGTCTCAGGTGTTTCCAGTGTGTCTCAGATGTGTCTCAGTGTGTCTCAGGTGTTTCCTGTGTGTCTCAGATGTGTCTCAGTGTGTCTCAGGTGTTTCCTGTGTGTCTCAGCTGTGTCTCAGTGTGTCTCAGGTGTTTCCTGTGTGTCTCAGTGTATCTCAGGTGTTTCCAGTTTGTCTCAGGTGTTTCCTGTGTGTCTCAGTTTGTCTCAGGTGTTTCCTGTGTGTCTCAGATGTGTCTCAGTGTGTATCAGTGTGTCTCAGCTGTGTCTCAGTGTGTCTCAGGTATTTCCTGTGTGTCTCAGCTGTGTCTCAGTGTGTCTCAGTGTGTCTCAGGCGTGTGTTCTCACCTGAATCCAAACTTGTCCATGGAGACGGACAGGTGTCTGGGCTGGCTGAAGCACCTGTAGGTGTTTCTGTCGTCCATGGGGATCAGGTCCACGTCGCTGAACACGAAGCAGTCGTAGTCGTAGTCCTTCAGAGCCTCGGCGTAGCCCACGTTCAGAAGCTTCGCTCGATTAAAGGTGGCGTCTCCGTCCTGACGGGAGAAGACACGCTGTTTCAGGTGTGTTTCAGGTGCATCATGTGACCTCCCTCCATCAGCCCTGCATCATGTGACCTCCCTCCATCAGCCCTGCATCATGTGACCTCCCTCCATCAGCCCTGCATCATGTGACCTCCCTCAGCTGTGTTCCCACTGATTCCTTTAAGAAGAGCCTAAAAACCTTTCTTTAAAAAAAAGCCTTTGATTAAACTTGTGTTTCTTTTATATCTTAAGCCCCTTGTAGCACTGAAAGGTGCTTTACAAATAACATGTATTATTATTATTATTATTATTATTATTATTATTAAAGGCTTCAGCAACCTGTCTGACAGGTGAAGCCCCTCAGGTCACCTGATCCTCTCGATGGTGCTTAGCAACCAGCTCTCAGGTGTGCAGGTGTGTTTACCTGCTGCAGGCGACAGGCCACGCCCCCTTATCCTGCTCTTCTTCTCTGGTTTCTGCATCAGTTACTGACCCTCCCCATAGATCTACATGTTGGTCACGCTCGCTGCCCAGGAGCCAACAGCAAGAGCTGGATTACATTTCAATATAATGTCTAACCCTTAAAAATAAACATTTCTATTGAAACTATTAGCTTATAAATATTATTTACAACCTTTTACTATGGTTTATGTTTGCACAAACAATGCGTTTGAAGTAATTCAATATATATGTTTTGAATGGAATTAGTTTTCAACATTTTTATCATCAATAAATATTCTAGTGGCCCAGAGCTTAGTGTCTTAAGTGTTCTCAAAGCTGGTAAAGGTGCAGCTAGTTTGAATGACTTTGTATACTGCAGGGTAGCTTGTGAATTTACTCCAGGTGGAACTAAAGTCTGATTTAACACTTGGTTATATTTCACATCATTCATCCACATCTGTGAAGTAACTAAAGGTATTAAATACATGTAGTAGAGTAAAAGTACAAGGTAGGAAATAATGGAAATAGTCAAGTAAAGTACAAGTACCTCTAACTTGTACTTAAGTACAGTACTTGAAAACAGGAAACAGTGTGTGACGGACACAGAGAGGTTACACACACACACAGTTGTGTAGAGACTTCAGCACTAATGAAGCTGAAGGGTTTTCTGCAGCTGAAACACAGGAGGAAGCAGAAGAGAGGTTTTACCAGAGGAAACCACAGCAGACCAAGCAGAGCCGACCTCCAGATCCTGACATGCAGGGGGCGAGGAAGAGGAGAGGAAGAAGAAGAACAGAGTCACAAACAAGAGAAGAAGAAATGCAGTTAAAGAGACCTCTGTTAGCTCCATGCAGTACACACACACACACACACACACACACACACACACACACACACACACACACACACACACACACACACACACACACACACACACACACACACACACACACACACACACACACACACACACACACACACACACACACACACACACACACACACACCACACACACACACACACACACACACACACACACACACACACACACACACACACACACACACACACCACACACACACACACACACACACACACACACACACACACACACACACCTCAAAGGTTAGGTTAATCACTGATTAACGTGTCCTGCAGGGAGACGCGCGGCAGCTATCAGCCTTTATACTGGGTGATGAAACATGGCTGCCTGAAGAGCTCCAGTTTGAACAGTCAAGATAAAAACACGGCTCAACACACTCGCTGTGTGCTCAACCTGAATTCCCTGGCACTCACCAGAGTGTGACGACACACCGTGAGCTCACATCTGCATTAAAGATTAGTCTGGGATTATCATGAACATGGCTTCAGGCAGGTCACGCTGTAGTTCCTTTGTTTATGTTGCAGGTCACGTTGAAGGTCACATTGTAGGTCACGTTGTAGGTCACGTTGTAGGTCACGTTGTAGGTCACGTTGAAGGTCACGTTGAAGGTCACGTTGTAGGTCACGTTGTAGGCCACGTTGTAGGTCACGTTGTAGGTCACGTTGCAGGTCACGTTGCAGGTCACGTTGTAGGTCACGTTGCAGGTCACGTTGCAGGTCACGTTGAAGGTCACGTTGTAGGTCACGTTGCAGGTCACATTGTAGAGCCGATTACATTGTAGGTCACGTTGTAGGTCACGTTGCAGGTCACGTTGTAGAGCCGATTACATTGTAGGTCACGTTGCAGGTCACGTTGCAGGTCACGTTGCAGGTCACGTTGCAGGTCACGTTGTAGGTCGCATTGTAGGTCACGTTGTAGGTCCCTTGTAGGTCACGTTGTAGGTATATCAGCAGTATATCAGCAGTATATGAGCAGTATATGAGCAGTATATGAGCAGTATATCAGCAGTATATGAGCAGTATATCAGCAGTATATCAGCAGTATATCAGCAGTATCTGAGCAGTATCTGAGCAGTATCTGAGCAGTATATCAGCAGTATCTGAGCAGTATCTGAGCAGTATATCAGCAGTATCTGAGCAGTATATCAGCAGTATCTGAGCAGTATCTGAGCAGTATCTGAGCAGTATCTGAGCAGTATTAGTACCTGGTTGACGACGTACACCCCGTAGTCCAGCTGCTGTCTCTGCAGGATGGGGTGCAGGTAGTACAGCCAGAACTTCAGGTGTTCCTCTCGGTTGCGGAAAGGGATGATGATGGCCACCTTCTGCTGCGCCACACAGTCTCTGGGTCTGAAGCGCCCCCCCGGCTGCAGGGCGGGGTTCTCCTTCTTTATCAGCTCCTCTTTCACCGGAGAGCTGAACTCCACCCGGAGGGGACCCACTGAGACACAAACAAGATGCTTCCTGTTACTGTGACATCACATAAACCTGATCCTCCATCACCTCCTGATACTGTGACATCACCTCCTGATACTGTGACATCACTTACTGTGACATCACCTCCTGATACTGTGACATCACCTCCTGATACTGTGACATCACTTACTGTGACATCACCTCCTGATACTGTGACATCACCTCCTGATACTGTGACATCACTTACTGTGACATCACCTCCTGATACTGTGACATCACCTCCTGATACTGTGACATCACTTACTGTGACATCACCTCCTGTTACTGTGACATCACTTACTGTGACATCACCTCCTGTTACTGTGACATCACTTACTGTGACATCACCTCCTGTTACTGTGACATCACTTACTGTGACATCACCTCCTGTTACTGTGACATCACTTCCTGTTACTTATGGGATGTGTTCAGGTAGTAAAGTGTTCAGGTAGTAATGTGTTCAGGTGTTAATGTGTTCAGGTAGTAAAGTGCTCAGGTAGTAATGTGTTCAGGTAGTAAAGTGTTCAGGTAGTAATGTGTTCAGGTAGTAATGTGTTCAGGTAGTAAAGTGCTCAGGTAGTAATGTGTTCAGGTAGTAAAGTGCTCAGGTAGTAATGTGTTCAGGTAGTAAAGTGCTCAGGTAGTAATGTGTTCAGGTAGTAAAGTGCTCAGGTAGTAATGTGTTCAGGTAGTTAAAGTGCTCAGGTAAGTAGATGTGTTAGTAAGTGCAGGTAAGGCTAGTATAATGTGTTCAGGTAGTAAAGTGTTTCAGGTGTTAAAGTGTGCAGGTAGTAATGTGTTCAGGTAGTAAAGTGTTCAGGTGTTAATGTGTTCAGGTAGTAAAGTGTTCAGGTAGTAATGTGTTCAGGTAGTAAAGTGTTCAGGTAGTAAAGTGTTCAGGTAGTAAAGTGTTCAGGTAGTAAAGTGTTCAGGGGCCTCATTTATAACGCCTTGCGTAGGATTGACGTAGGAAGGTTGCTTACGTAGTACAAAGCACAAAAATAGGTACATAAATGTTCCGCCATTTTCCGATTCACAAAACATTGCGTACCGGCGAGGGAAGTGCGTACGGCACTCCCTACGCCTGTTTCCCTTTATAAATCACAATGGACTCGTAACGCCCATATTTGCCTATAAATAGTCAAAGAAACGCCCATTCATTCATTCATTTTGACTGACTGCATGAAGAAGATCGCAGGAAATAACGATAGAACAGCTAAAAAAGACATCTCGCACCGTGTCAGATTTTGGTTATTTTGGGGAGGTGGAGATAAATCATATTGTTTGGTGGATGCAGTTTGAACCAGAGTAGCAGCATGGAGGTCGGATCGTCACCAAAATAAATAAAGTGGTCCGAAAAAAGTTAATGACAAAAAAAATACACATAACCTTCCTCAGGCAGTGTGTTTGTACCGGGGACAGGAGACCCCCCCCTTGATGAGAAACTGTAAGAAATGATCGGGGAATCCCTCCGGAGTGGAGTCATGACGACTGGATCTGAATTATTTTTGTTGTATTTGGTGGTTTGTGTTCCAGCTGTCGATCAGCAACTATATATCCATAATCCACCAGTTAAAGGAAATACAATGGGTTGTGTTATATTAGCTGTACAATTTACCACATATGGTGTTCTTAGTTTCCATACCTCCTGTGTTTTACGAGCGACTTATCAAGTCTTGGCAAACGGCATAAAACACGATTAAACGTGATAGTATATAAAACCACGCTCGTATCTACAACCTATAGAAATGCAAAACGGCGTCAGTTTAGACGTAATTCTGTCCCCCTGCTTACCGCATCATTTATGAGAAAACATTTCATAACATTAACACAACATATTCGAGGTGGTTTTAAATAGCATATCCGTATTTATTTATTTCTCCAAGTTATGTTTTTGTGTGCACTGAGGAGTCTCAAACAGGCGTTTGTTTAATCATTTAAAGATTGGCTTTAATCAATGTTTGAAAAGGAATTCTTCATATTTGATAAATGAGAGGTAACATTTTATTTATGGTATTATTTCCACATATTTCTCTCCATTCTTTCTTCTGCCAACGGTGTCGCAGTTTCTCGTCTCTCCCGTTTGTGTGCTTAGTGCGTACGCATGGGTTAGAGTTTGCGTGGAGGACCGCACATTTTCCCGTCAAGTTAGTATTTTATAAATCGCAAACATTGCGTAGAAACTGGCGTACGCCATTTTTTGAGCGTATATCCCTTTATAAATGAGGCCCCTGGTGTTAATGTGTTCAGGTAGTAAAGTGTTCAGGTAGTAAAGTGTTCAGGTAGTAATGTGTTCAGGTGTTAATGTGTTCAGGTAGTAATGTGTTCGGGTAGTAATGTGTTCAGTGTTTATGTGTGCATACCACAACACGTGGTTCACAATGAAAAGCAAACATGACTCCCTGTAGTTCAACAGCTCTGAGGTTAAACTGGTTCTACGGTCTGAAGCTCAGTCAGCAGCTGCAGCTGGAGGGGGGAGGGAGGAGGGGGGAGGGGGGGGGGGGGGGGAGGAGGGCTGACAGGATGATGCAATAACAAACAAGCTCCTTAAGAAAAACAAACATAAACTGAGTCAGTGTGAAAACATCTGCACAGCTGACTGCACCCCCACACACCCCCCCCCCCTGAATATCTGCACGTCTTGTTTTCAAAGGTGCAGCTGCTCTCTGAACATCATCAGTATAACAAACCCTGAAGACCCTCCTCACATTTCTACCTGTGGGAATAACATCTCTTATAACCCGTTCACCTTCACTACCTTTAGATCCTAATATCGCTGGAGGTCTGAACACACCTGGTCCTAACGAGCCACAATGACGAGGGAACCACAATGTCAACAAGGGAACCACAGGTGAATGTCAACAAGGGAACCACAGGTGAATGTCAACAAGGGAACCACAGGTGAATGTCAACAAGGGAACCACAGGTGAATGTCAACAAGGGAACCACAGGTGAATGTCAACAAGGGAACAACAGGTGAATGTCAACAAGGGAACAACAGGTGAATGTCAACAAGGGAACAACAGGTGAATGTCAACAAGGGAACCACAGGTGAATGTCAACAAGGGAACCACAGGTGAATGTCAACAAGGGAACCACAGGTGAATGTCAACAAGGGAACAACAGGTGAATGTCAACAAGGGAACAACAGAGGCCTGTACTACGAAGCCGGATTTTCGCTTAACCGGCTAACTTCAGGGAAAACTCTGGCTTTCCGGTCCTACGACGCTGGTTCTCTTTTTAGCGGGCTAGATCTCCATGGTAACTGATGCTGAACGGCTAGCCTGGTCCGGAGCAGGTTAGGTTCCAGGATAAGAGATCAACTCAGTGAAAGCACCGCCTGCTGACCAATCAGAGCTCAGTGTGCGGAGTTTAAAGCTATCAAGTCATATTACAGGATAAAGGAAATACAGAAAAACTGCCGTTGCAGGAAAGACGACCGGCCAAAATCAACTGACTGTGTGAACGTGAACATTAATAGAATATCCCCTCCCATCTTCAGAGCAATCTGACTATTATAACATTAGCGTTAAGAAAGCTTACTTAAATATCTGCCACAACATAAGTAACCGGATCAGAGTAACATTACGTACAGTCCGCGGCACTGTGAGTGCAGACGTTGATGTGTCCCATTATCATTCATATCATATCACATCATAATGTATCATATATTTCCTTATTTGAGTCAGCTTCTTGAGCCGTATCTGGCTGTGCAACACTCACAGTGTCACATACTGTATGCAGAAGTATTATTTTAAGCAACACATTAAGTTGACGAAACACTCGAGTCAAATGTAATTAAAGTCAGATCGTGTCTTGGACAGGGCAGTGATATCATAAACCTGTTAATGTACGCATTCAAACGCTTTTTCTTTTACCAGCTGTATTCACCTTGCAGGTGCAGCTATGTGGCTTTTATCCTGGATAAAGTGTTTAAGTCATGGATGTTTAAAGTTTAACTTCTTCATATTTGACTAATATTAAAGTTCACTTTTCATTCAGGAAGTATGACGCTGCGCTGTCAGTACGCTTGTCCATGTTTGTGATTGGTCGAATGCTCCAAATACCACCCCTTTCATGTGAACGCGCACCTAACTAGATAGGACACGACTGGCTTGAGAGATCCACTTGATAACCAGCGTCGTAGGACCGCTTAGCGAGAGCGCGTATGTTTTGGATTGGGCCAACCGGCTAACTCAAACATATCCAGGTTATGTTGAACCGGCTTCGTAATACAGGCCTCAGGTGAATGTCAACAAGGGAACAACAGGTGAATGTCAACAAGGGAACAACAGGTGAATGTCAACAAGGGAACAACAGGTGAATGTCAACAAGGGAACCACAGGTGAATGTCAACAAGGGAACAACAGGTGAATGTCAACAAGGGAACAACAGGTGAATGTCAACAAGGGAACCACAGGTGAATGTCAACAAGGGAACAATTAAAAACAACAGGTGAATAATGATAAGGTAATATGAGGTCATTAGTGAGTTATTTTATTCTGAAGCGTCTCTCTGAAGGCAGTAAAATGAATTCCTGTGAAGCCTCACCTGGAGCTCTGTACCTGTGAGAACATGTCTCACACACACACACACACACACACACACACACACACACACACACACACACACACACACACACACACCACACAACACACACACAAACTACACACCACACACACACACACACACACACACACACACACACACACACACACAACACCACACACACACACACACACACACACACACACACACACACACACACACACACCACACACACACACACACACTTTACGGGTTTATCTGCATCTCATGTAAATATTGGAGCTCTCCACTTTAATATAGTATGTGTTATATAGCATCATATGTAACTCGTCTCACTTCCTCACATAATGATATGTTGTGTACATGTTGTCTTGTTGATCCCTGTAGAACAACATGTTCTCTCTGTTTCTACTCATGTTGTGAATGGTAAAGTGTCCTCTGAATAAAACCTGTTATTAATATTAATCTCTGTTTACATCAGCAAAGCTCTTAAAGTATTTGTAATATTTTATAAAATGTAACTGGACTCACTTCCTGACATAATTATATTTTGTGTACATTTTGTATTGTTTTGCATTAGTTTCAACTGTCTTAAAGCTTTTATAACAGTACTATTTGTATTAGTTTTTCTTCGTATTCTTCCTTCTGTATCTCTGTAGGCTCCACATAAACCTGGTTCTGATTCTGGTTCTGGTTCTAAAGAAAGTTATAATGTCAGTACTATTTGTATTAGTTACATTAGTGTTAAAGCTTTTATAAGCTAATAATAATGACTTAACAGTACTATTTGTATGATCCTGTTGTGGTTCTATAGCCGCAGGTCTCACCCAGCAGAGGCGATGTTTCCGGGCACTTCTCCAGCTCCTTCTCCCTGGGATCCAGCTCCTTCTCCCTGGGATCCAGCTCCTTCTCCCCGGGATCCAGCTCCTTCTCCCCGGCCACGGAGGGCAGCTCGGAGCTCCGGATCAGGTTCTTCTCGGTCCGGTTCACCCGGTTCTGCTGCTGGTTCTGGACGAAGGCGGACGGGATGTCCAGAGAACGGACGTAGAAGAAGAGAGTGACGGAGATGTGGAGGAAACACAGCAGAACCACCAGCTTACAGGTCCGGTGGAGCAGCGAGAAGTCCCCGGCCATGGTGACTGATTCCCGGCGTGACACAGAGCAGGCAGGGGGTTAGCTACATTAGCTTCAGTTAGCTTCAGTTAGCAGCTACATTAGCTTCAGGTCCGTTACAGTTTAAACTTTAAACCATTAAGTGTCTCCGTTCCCTGGTTCAGTAGATAAACGGCTGAAGAAAGGAGGACACTTCTTCGACTTTAAGGAGAACACTTGACTCTGTACTTTCCCCCGAATATCAGCTGCTGGTTTCAGGCGGAAAAGTTGAGAAAGTACCGGAGAAACTCGACGGACTCATCGGACTCTCCGTCTCCACCGACAAGAGCCGAACTGTTCCGACAAGACCCGAACTGTTCCGACAAGAGCCGAACTGTTCCGAACTGAGCCCAGAGGAGCCGAGAGGGGCCGAGGGGGCAGAGAAGAGCCGAGAGGAGCCGAGGGCAGCCGGGAGGAGCCGAGAGCAGCCAAGAAGGGCCGAGAGGAGCCGAACTGTTGCGAGAGGAAGAAAAAAAATGTCAAAATTCTCAGATTTTCAGCCAAACATTAAATATATACATTAAAGTCCAAATTTGGAGATTCGAGGGAAAAAAATCTGAATTATGAGATTTTCGGACAAAAAGCAATTTTTAGGTTTTTCAGAAATAAGTCAAATGTTGAAGTTTGAAGAAAAAGGCTGAATTTTCAGAAAACAGTAAACAAAACAACAACTCAGAATTCTGCCCTAAATCTCTTCTGAGTTTAAATTCAAACTCTTACATCGATCAAAATGTATGTGATTATTTTCCAGCCGATTGATTTGATCATTTACTCGATAGATCATTTTACAGCTCTCCAAATTACATGTTTCTGAATATTCGGGCAAGTTTTGGGGGAAATCTCATTATTCTGACTTTTTCCCTAAAACTATACTTTTTTCTTAGAATTTTTTCAAATCTCCAAAAAAAAAAAAATCTCAGAATTTTGAGATTTTGAGGAGAAATCTGAGAAAAATACAGAAATTGAGATTTTCTGAAAATATCAGAATTTGTGACAATATTAAGAAAGACTGCAGAAGAAAACTAAACTCACTCTCCAGCAGAGATAACAGCGTCGATGGGGATGCTGGAATCCATGACTTCAGAAACCAGTTAAAACTGTGGGAGCCACAGAGCTGTGGGCTCAGATCAGTCTCATAACACACACGTGCACACAGAAGGATGCACACAGAAGGATGCACACAGAAGGATCCACACTAATGTGTTGCGTTTCATAAACATGTAAATAAGATCCAAACACAGAACAAAGTGTTACGTATGCATTTCTGATCCACACATCTGTTTCCCGTTTAAAACCTCTGAACCTGCACACAACCCGCTCTCTGTGCATGCTGTGGGTTTCTGAGACTCCCCTGACGCCCGATTCCTACTTGTAATGTTTTCTATCTATAGCCAATCAGATGTCTCCTCCATTCTAAGCCAATCACATGAGCGCGCCCCCACGAGGGGATGATTTATTGCGTTCATGGCGTAGCACGTAGGTAAAGGCACATCTGTATATGATCATTATAGTTGTAAAAAATAAGAGAATAAAGGAAACAGGTATAAAATACTAGATGACAGTTAAAAAAAGTTGTTATTAATAAACAAGAATACAGTTTGAAAGGAGAGTGATTATAAAATATCCATAAAGAAAAAAAGAAATCTGCTTAGAGGTCTGTTTCATATGGATGTTGAGAGATGTAGCCATAGCTCTCTCCATGTTGCTCTCAGAGTGCACCAGATTGATGCTTTGAACTTCAACAAGGAGCATGCCCCCCGGACCCCCAGAGGAGGTGAGGTCCCCCTAGAGGAGGTGAGGTCCCCCTAGAGGAGGTTAGGTCCCCCCTAGAGGAGGTGAGGTCCCCCATAGAGGAGGTGAGGACCACCCTAGAGGAGGTTAGGTCCCCCCTAGAGGAGGTGAGGTCCCCCCTAGAGGAGGTGAGGACCACCCTAGAGGAGGTGAGGACCCCCCTAGAGGAGGTTAGGTCCCCCCTAGCTGATGAGTTAGGTCCCCCCCTATAGAGGAGGTGAGGACCCCCCTAGAGGAGGTTAGGTCCCCCCTAGAGGAGGTGAGGACCCCCCCCTAGAGGAGGTGAGGTCCACCCCCCACTTAAATCATGTCCACATGGATATGAAACTAAATACATTTGCACACAGCTTGTGTCCATATCTTTCTGTTTTGGTGGTCATGCCACACCGTGCACGTGCATGCATGCCACACCGTGCACGTGCATGCATGCCACACCGTGCACGTGCATGCATGCGCGAGTCATGGTGAGAGATCTGGATTCAGAGGTTCTTTTTCTTTGCACACATGAAAGAAAGGTGAAATGAATGGGCTGTGATTTTAGTTTTTTGAAGCAGAGGTCAATCGTTTGTACGGCCCTTGAGAGGAAAAAGGTTCCCCACCCCTGGGTTACACAGACATTTCTAACTCGCTTTCTTTCCTGTATCTTTGTGTTACTCACAGCTGATGCTTGGCCTCCGATGGTTTGGATGATATTGTGCGATGGGTTTGCTCAAAATAAAATAACAAACTTTTCACACAGGTAACAAAGAAAACAGGTCTTTACAAAAGCCAAAACAAATCAAAGAATAACCAACGTAGGTATTCTTTCTTGCTCTCTCTCTTTGTTAAGGCTTGTATAACCTGGTAACTTAAAGGGTGATTGAACGGTTCAAAACTGTGTCTCTACAGCGTCTTTCTGACCCTCTGTCTCTTTAGAGGAGGCATCGTGGGAATTGTAGTCTTTTATACTCTGTTGACTACAGACGTCACGATTAGGTGGCCTTTTTTATAAAAACGAAATACTGGCTCCAACAATCACCTTAAAGAATAAACTGGGAATAGGATGAAAACATGACGTTACCTCAGAGCGGCTGGCCCTCAGGAGGATTCACTAAAGGAAACTCATGGACTATCGTTGGAGCTCCTGAACTCACCAAAGCCCAAACTGATGCGACGCGATGCTCAGTGATCGCAGCTATGAGTTAACAGGAAGTTCCAGCACATATACAGCAATGCGGAAGCTAGCGCCGGAGAACTAGGAGCTATATAACATTATCATATATGAGGGAATAAAGGACTCCGGGTTCATGTCTTCATGTTTTTATTTCTCGCCCTGTGGACTTATTAACGTACAATAAAAGTGTATTTATTCACAACACAGCAAACACGTGTGGACACATTTTGTTTCTGCTGTTTCAATCCTCCGTTATGTAAAAAGAGATCAAATATAAAAAATAGTTTTTGTGCATTCACACGGGAGGCATTCGACTCTGATCGCAGCATCATGTGTGTTTCCTCGCGGGTTTCAAACTACTTCTGCATTTTGATCTGAATTTAGAACCAAAAGGATGCCCAGATCAATCCAAACTAACACCATCAATAAAAAGAGTCGATGCTTTGTGAGGTCTTTCCTGAGAGGAGATCCAATCCATCCGGATCACATTCTCAAAGTCAAAGTCTGGTTCAGGAAGTGTCACAGCAGCATCCAATCAGAGCCCAGTCCTCGGGGCCCGTCCCCCACATTGGTCAGCTGACCTACGGCCCCCCCACGTCCACATGGATCCGGGTGTAGAGGTCCAGCTTCTCCTTCTTCACCAGCGAATAGGAGAGGGAAGAGATCCCGTCTGAGGACATGGTCTCTAGCGTGTGAGCGATCTGGCCAAACCTGGGGGGACACAGATTCTTTATTAAGGGGGACCGTCTCAAAGAGATAACACAGGTAGCAACCGTAGGCTAAGAAACAGAGCTAACAGCTAACAGAGGTTCCACATCACAGTGGGTACAGGCTCCTTCCAGTAAAAGAGCCTCTTGGTTGAAGGTAAAGTAGAACGTTACCATGGTGTGTTCAATGTAATCTAGTAACATGTAGTGATTGTTGAGAAAAAGAGGGAATTATGATGTTTAACTTCCTGACAGAAGCTGGGATCGGACTGTAAAACACTGTTAAAACTGCTGAGGTCATAAAGACACCATCAGGTACGAAGAATCGGGGAATTGTAATTGGTTTTGGTTTTGACTATTAGATTTCTGATATGGTGAAACTATTCATCAATTAGGTTAGGAAGCCAAGCAGGCTCAGTTTATTAAAAACCCATACAGGTAAACTTTCTGAAGCAAGGTCTGGGAGAAGCCAACCTCCAATAAGAGGCTTTATAGAAGACCCCTGCATTACAAACACATCCCATGTACAAGCAATGTGGATCCTGAAGTCACTTGGTGATGTCAACATGAGCAAGAAGGGAAGTCAAGAAGTGTGATGATCAGAAAAGTGACCAGCAGGTTCCAGCTCCAAGCCCAGGGGGAGGGCATACCATCTACTGAGGAAAACCCAATGTAATGCTTAGGGAGGTGATCAGATGCTTCTCTAACGGACAGAACCAATGCATCCAGGACAGAGAGACAGACGAGTGGCTGAGGAAGATACAGGGCTCAGACGAACCAGGACGATTCAAGGCATGTCTCTTCCAGCTACCTCGACTCATGTGGTACCTGACCATGGTGGGAGTCGAGTAAACCAACTAGGTAGGGCTTTACATCAGGTCTGGCCAGTTACTGCTACCCCTATCCTCAGTGAGATCAGGACGTAAGTGGGCAGCAGTAACATCAGGGAGACCTGAGGAAAGCTCTCTGAAGGGACTGAAGCCCTGCATGGGAGACAAGGACTCGGACCCACCCACTTCCAGATTTGGGGGGAGAGAAGCCACGGCAAAGGGGTGACGTGATTCAAGCCGAGGTCCGTCACATGGAGGAGGAAGGGCGAAGGGCTTCTGAAGGAAAGCAAGTAGGACCTGCTGAAGTGGCCCCAAGTTAGTAGTGTACGACACCCTGTCAATGCCAACAAATGTGAGGGTCAGAGGGTGTCGTATTCTGTATAAACTGTAAAGCTCCCTGAGACCAAGCCTGCAAACTGTTATGTGAGAGGTGAGTGAGAGGCCCTTTGGAGAACAGGGAAGATATAGATGGCGTCATGACGAGGTCCTCAGGGCACTGGCTGGGATCTCGAAGCAGGACAGACGAAAAAGCGTCAGACCAATATGAAACAAGACTCAGGATCAGTCTTGGCAGGTGAGGGTGGACCTGGGAAGGAAACTACACTTTCCCCGAATCGTCCAAACATCCCTGAGGCCCGACATGCTCATAGAGTCTGAGGATCTTCCTTATTAAGCTGACGGTCCCGTGGGAAGGAAAGCCACAAAGTACCAGGACCTGGTCCATCAGTGCAGAGACAGAGGTTGGAAGACCTGGCTATTCCCAGTCGAGGTGGTCTGCAGGGGCTTCTTCTGTTTGCAGGATGCTCACAGCTCTAGGAATAGAAAGCTGTTTGTAGGTTGGGGGAGGCTGTGGGAAGAGCCTCACTGCTGACAACAGGAGGACGTTACGTTTCAGGGTCGAAGATGACCCCGTCCTGTCCAAAGGTCACAAGGAAACCACTGCAGGTGTTATCCGTTAGATGTTTCTAACAAAGTGCAATAACTTTAGACATCCCTGAGATTATTAGGGAAGTAACCCTCCCACCCATGTGTTACATACATATTAATAATCTTTATTTAAATATTGAAGGTTACCTCTGAGGGTTGGGCTCGTTCTTCTTGTCTCTGTTGTGCCGGATCATCCGATACTTCCCGATCTCGCCACTAGGCCGGGAGATGCTCATTCCTTTATATGAGAACCTGCAGACAGCAGCACATTATAGCACTGAGGTGTGTGTGTGTGTGTGTGTGTGTGTGTGTGTGTGTGTGTGTGTGTGTGTGTGTGTGTGTGTGTGTGTGTTGTGTGTGTGTGTGTGTGTGTGTGTGTGTGTGTGTGTGCTGACCTCCTAAAGATGTCGTCGTCCTCCCCCCCCCCAGCCCCAGTAGTTGTTGGGGAAGCCGTTGATCTTCAGGAACTGCTCTTTGCTCATCGAGGACACGCCTCCAAAGCACTGAGCGTAGGGTAACCTGCAGACACACAGAATGTCTCAGTTTATCTAATTTTAAAATGTGTCTCAGGTGTTTCCTGTGTGCCTCAGATGTGTCTCAGTGTGTCTTAGTGTGTCTCAGGTGTTTCCTGTGTGTCTCAGATATGTCTCAGTGTGTCTCAGGTGTTTCCTGTGTGTCTCAGTGTGTCTCAGTGTGTCTCAGGTGTTTCCTGTGTGTCTCAGCTGTGTCTCAGTGTGTCTCAGGTGTGTCCCTGTGTGTCTCAGATGTGTCTCAGTGTGTCTCAGCTGTGTCTCAGTGTGTCTCAGGTATTTCCTGTGTGTCTCAGATGTGTCTCAGTGTGTCTCAGTGTGTCTCAGGTGTGTCCCTGTGTGTCTCAGGCGTGTGTTCTCACCTGAATCCGAACTTGTCCACGGAGACGGACAGGTGTCTGGGCTGGCTGAAGCACCTGTAGGTGTTTCTGTCGTCCATGGGGATCAGGTCCACGTCGCTAAACACGAAGCAGTCGTAGTCGTAGTCCTTCAGAGCCTCGGCGTAGCCCACGTTCATAAGCTTCGCTCGATTAAAGGTGCCCTCTCCGTCCTGACGGGCACAGTTACGTTTGAATGTATGTGTGACTCAGAGGTTATCTGATATCAGACTACAGAACGCTTTCAGGGTAACTCAAGAAAAGAAAAGAAAGAGAAAAGCCTGTTTTACCAGAGCAGAAAACAGCAGACCAATCAGGGCCGGCTCTCAAGACACCGGGCAGATCCTGCAGTGTGAGGAGGACACGAGAGGAGAGAAGAAGAAGAAGACCAGAGTCACAACACACAAACAAGAGAAGAAGAAATGAAGTTAAGACCCAGTCCCAGACCCTCTGTTAGCTCAACACAGTCATCATTTATCCCCGTCTCGGTCACATTGTTAGTCACGTTGAAGTCTCTTTGTTTTTGTTATACGTCACGTTGTATGTCACGTTGTATGTCACGTTGTAGGTCACGTTGTACATCACGTTGTACGTCACGTTGTACGTCACGTTGTAAGTCACGTTGTAAGTCACGTTGAAGTCTCTTTGTTTTTGTTATATGTCACGTTGTATGTCACGTTGTAGGTCACGTTGTACGTCACGTTGTACGTCACGTTGTACGTCACGTTGAAGTCTCTTTGTTTTTGTTATATGTCACGTTGTACGTCACGTTGTACGTCACGTTGTAAGTCACGTTGTAAGTCACGTTGAAGTCTCTTTGTTTTTGTTATATGTCATGTTGTATGTCACGTTGTATGTCACGTTGTACGTCACGTTGTACGTCACGTTGTACGTCACGTTGTAAGTCACATTGTAAGTCACGTTGTAAGTCACGTTGTAAGTCACGTTGAAGTCTCTTTGTTTTTGTTATATGTCACGTTGTATGTCACGTTGTAGGTCACGTTGTACGTCACGTTGTACGTCACGTTGTACGTCACGTTGTACGTCACGTTGTACGTCACGTTGAAGTCTCTTTGTTTTTGTTATATGTCACGTTGTAGGTCACGTTGTACGTCACGTTGTACGTCACGTTGTAAGTCACGTTGAAGTCTCTTTGTTTTTGTTATATGTCACGTTGTATGTCACGTTGTACGTCACGTTGTACGTCACGTTGTACGTCACGTTGTAGGTCACGTTGTAGGTCACGTTGTAGGTCACGTTGTAGGTCACGTTGTACGTCACGTTGTAAGTCACGTTGTAAGTCACGTTGTAAGTCACGTTGTACGCCACGTTGTACGTCACGTTGTACGTCACGTTGTACGTCACGTTGTACGTCACGTTGTACGTCACGTTGAAGTCTCTTTGTTTTTGTTATATGTCACGTTGTAGGTCACGTTGTACGTCACGTTGTACGTCACGTTGTACGTCACGTTGTACGTCACGTTGTAAGTCACGTTGAAGTCTCTTTGTTTTTGTTATATGTCACGTTGTACGTCACGTTGTACGTCACGTTGTAAGTCACGTTGTAAGTCACGTTGTAAGTCACGTTGTAAGTCACGTTGAAGTCTCTTTGTTTTTGTTATATGTCACGTTGTATGTCACGTTGTAGGTCACGTTGTACGTCACGTTGTACGTCACGTTGTACGTCACGTTGAAGTCTCTTTGTTTTTGTTATATGTCACGTTGTAGGTCACGTTGTACGTCACGTTGTACGTCACGTTATACCTCACGTTGTAAGTCATGTTGTAAGTCACGTTGAAGTCTCTTTGTTTTTGTTATATGTCACGTTGTATGTCACGTTGTATGTCACGTTGTAGGTCACGTTGTACGTCACGTTGTAGGTCACGTTGTACGTCACGTTGTACGTCACGTTGTAAGTCACGTTGTAAGTCACGTTGTAAGTCACGTTGTACGTCACGTTGTACGTCACGTTGTACGTCACGTTGTACGTCACGTTGTAAGTCACGTTGAAGTCTCTTTGTTTTTGTTATATGTCACGTTGTATGTCACGTTGTACGTCACGTTGTACGTCACGTTGTAAGTCACGTTGTAAGTCACGTTGTACGTCACGTTGTACGTCACGTTGTAAGTTACGTTGAAGTCTCTTTGTTTTTGTTATATGTCGCGTTGTATGTCACGTTGTAGGTCACGTTGTACGTCACGTTGTACGTCACGTTGAAGTCTCTTTGTTTTTGTTATATGTCCATTGTAGGTCACGTTGTATGTCATGTTGTAGGTCACGTTGTAGGTCATGTTGTAAGTCACGTTGTAGGTCACGTTGTTGGTCACGTTGTAGGTCACGTTGTTGGTCACGTTGTAGGTCACGTTGTAAGTCACGTTGTACGTCACGTTGTACGTCACGTTGTACGTCACGTTGAAGTCTCTTTGTTTTTGTTATATGTTACGTTGTAGGTCACGTTGTACGTCACGTTGTACATCACGTTGTAAGTCACGTTGTAAGTCACGTTGTAAGTCACGTTGAAGTCTCTTTGTTTTTGTTATATGTCACGTTGTATGTCACGTTGTAGGTCACGTTGTACGTCACGTTGTACTTCACGTTGAAGTCTCTTTGTTTTTGTTATATGTCCGTTGTAGGTCACGTTGTATGTCACGTTGTAGGTCACGTTGTTGGTCACGTTGTAGGTCATGTTGTTGGTCACATTGTAGGTCATGTTGTAAGTCACGTTGTAGGTCACGTTGTACGTCACGTTGTACGTCACGTTGAAGTCTCTTTGTTTTTGTTATATGTCACGTTGCATGTCACGTTGTAGGTCACGTTGTACGTCACGTTGTAAGTCACGTTGTAAGTCACGTTGTAAGTCACGTTGAAGTCTCTTTGTTTTTGTTATATGTCACGTTGTCGGTCACGTTGTACGTCACGTTGTACGTCACGTTGTACGTCACGTTGTACGTCACGTTGTAAGTCACGTTGTAAGTCACGTTGTACGTCACGTTGTACGTCACGTTGTACATCACGTTGTAAGTCACGTTGAAGTCTCTTTGTTTTTGTTATATGTCACGTTGTATGTCACGTTGTACGTCACGTTTGTAAGTCACGTTGTAAGTCACGTTGTAAGTCACGTTGTACGTCACGTTGTAAGTCACGTTGTAAGTCACGTTGTAAGTCACATTGAAGTCTCTTTGTTTTTGTTATATGTCACGTTGTATGTCACGTTGTACGTCACGTTGTACGTCACGTTGTAAGTCACGTTGTAAGTCACGTTGTACGTCACGTTGTACGTCACGTTGTAAGTTACGTTGTAGTCTCTTTGTTTTTGTTATATGTCACGTTGTATGTCACGTTGGAGGTCACGTTGTACGTCACGTTGTACGTCACGTTGAAGTCTCTTTGTTTTTGTTATATGTCCATTGTAGGTCACGTTGTATGTCATGTTGTAGGTCACGTTGTAGGTCATGTTGTAAGTCACGTTGTAGGTCACGTTGTTGGTCACGTTGTAGGTCACGTTGTTGGTCACGTTGTAAGTCACGTTGTACGTCACGTTGTACATCACGTTGTAAGTCACGTTGTAAGTCACGTTGAAGTCTCTTTGTTTTTGTTATATGTCCGTTGTAGGTCACGTTGTATGTCACGTTGTAGGTCACGTTGTTGGTCACGTTGTAGGTCATGTTGTTGGTCACGTTGTAGGTCATGTTGTAAGTCACGTTGTAGGTCACGTTGTACGTCACGTTGTACGTCACGTTGTACGTCACGTTGAAGTCTCTTTGTTTTTGTTATATGTCACGTTGTATGTCACGTTGTAGGTCACGTTGTACGTCACGTTGTAAGTCACGTTGTAAGTCACGTTGAAGTCTCTTTGTTTTTGTTATATGTCACGTTGTATGTCACGTTGTAGGTCACGTTGTAGGTCACGTTGTAGGTCACGTTGTACGTCACGTTGTACTTCACGTTGAAGTCTCTTTGTTTTTGTTATATGTCACGTTGTCGGTCACGTTGTACGTCACGTTGTACGTCACGTTGTACGTCACGTTGTAAGTCACGTTGTACGTCACGTTGTACGTCACGTTGTACGTCACGTTGTACGTCACGTTGTACATCACGTTGTACATCACGTTGTAAGTCACGTTGAAGTCTCTTTGTTTTTGTTATATGTCCGTTTTAGGTCACATTGTATGTCATGTTGTTGGTCACGTTGTTGGTCATGTTGTAAGTCACGTTGTAGGTCACGTTGTTGGTCACGTTGTAGGTCACGTTGTTGGTCACGTTGTAGGTCACGTTGTACGTCACGTTGTACGTCACGTTGAAGTCTCTTTGTTTTTGTTATATGTCACGTTGTATGTCACGTTGTAGGTCACGTTGTACGTCACGTTGTACGTCACGTTGTACGTCACGTTGTACGTCACGTTGTAAGTCTCTTTGTTTTTGTTATATGTCACGTTGTATGTCACGTTGTATGTCACGTTGTAGGTCACGTTGTAGGTCACGTTGTACATCACGTTGTACTTCACGTTGAAGTCTCTTTGTTTTTGTTTTATGGCATGTTGTAGGTCACGTTGTACGTCACGTTGAAAGTCACGTTGTACGTCACGTTGTAGTCTCTTTGTTTATTTTATACCTCACGTAGTACGTATCTCAGCAGTATATCAGCAGTATATCAGCAGTATATCAGAAGTATATCAGCAGTATATCAGCAGTATCTGAGCAGTATATCAGCAGTATATCAGCAGTATATCAGCAGTATCTGAGCAGTATATCAGCAGTATCTGAGCAGTATCTGAGCAGTATCTGAGCAGTATCTGAGCAGTATTAGTACCTGGTTGACGACGTACACCCCGTAGTCCAGCTGCTGTCTCTGCAGGATGGGGTGCAGGTAGTACAGCCAGAACTTCAGGTGTTCCTCTCGGTTGCGGAAAGGGATGATGATGGCCACCTTCTGCTGCGCCACACAGTCTCTGGGTCTGAAGCGCCCCCCCGGCTGCAGGGCGGGGTTCTCCTTCTTTATCAGCTCCTCTTTCACCGGAGAGCTGAACTCCACCCGGAGGGGACCCACTGAGACAAGAATATAAAAAGATGGTGCGTTCAGGGTGCGTCAGATCTCACAGAGACCTGATGACTCTATAGCAGCAGTCATCAGTGCAGCTTTACCTATGAGAAACCCCCTATGAAGGAACACACACACACACACACACACACACACACACACACACACACACACACACACACACACACACACACACACACACACACACACACACACACACACACACACACACACACACACACAACACACACACACACACACACACACACACACACACACACACACACACACACACACACACACACACACACACACACACACCTATATAACACACTACAACTCTGTAAAGAACATCCATCTGTTTGCTAATTATTTATACATATCATATTCCATCTTCTTGTATACAGACTCTTCTGGCACTATTTCTATTTTATTTGTATTAACTTGCTCATCTAAGAACATTCTCTTCACTATTTGATCTGTTTTATGTATTCATGTTGCTCTGTTGGAGGAGGACTCCATCTCTCCTCTGAAGCTGCTGAGCACACGGTGATAAACAGGGAGAGTCACTCGGGGTCTTTTTCACCGACTCCGGATTATCCAGACCCCCGAGTGAGGCTCAGAGGGAAGCCCCGTTTGAGGTCTCTAAAAAAAAGAGACCTGCAAGCAGAAACTTGAACGAAATAGAAAAACGGGCTAATTTAGAGACAATATAAAACCAACATGAGCTTCATAAACGTCGCTACTTGGAATGTACGTGGTATTCAGTCTAAGAACTTTCGAGAGAGGAAAATCAAATATTTATTGGACACTAACTATGATTTCCTCTTTACGCAGGAACTTAGACTGAATACCACCGGGGATGTTGACGATGTATGTAAAATGTGGCACAAAGGAGAATGTATTATCTCCATCGGAGATAGCAGAGCTGATGGAGTTGGCATTTTCTTCAAGGAAAGGGACATTACTATTATTTGAAGAAGGGACATAATTCCAGGAAGGCTGCTTATGGTGGATTGTTTTTATAAAAATGAAAAATATCGACTTATTAATATTTATACTGCCCCTGACGCAACAAATAAGTTACAAATATTTAGAAAATTTAGAGAAATTTTAACAGTGGGTTATAAAATTATATTAGGTGGAGATTTTAATACAGTAACGGAAGATATAGATAGGTGTAGTACAGCTGTTTTTAAACTGAGGGCGGAAGGAAAACTGCTGAAAGAAATCTGCAGCGATGCAGGCCTTATCGATGTCTGTCGCTCACTTAACCCCGCAGGAATAGATTTTACGAGATACGATAAAACGACAAAAACCCTTATAGACAGGATGTATGTATCTAATCACTTCTCTGTTAGGCTACAACCTATAAAACCATTTAAAAAAAAAGAAAAGGAGGATATATAAAACCAACAATAAAAAAAACAACAGGAAATGGATGTTTTAACAAACCACCTAAACGTATACGAATTGGCATCAGGAGCTAAATTAAACCACAACAAAACTGAAGGTGTTTGGATCGGCACCGACGATGCCAAATGCGACATAAACATTCAAGTGAAAAAAGAAATTAAAATACTAGGAATAACTATTTGGAGCGACAATTGTGCCGAACTCAATTGGGAGAACAAACTAAGTGAAGTCAAAGAACAAGTTAAACAATGGGAGAATAAAAATACAAATTATAAATCAAGAATAAATATAATCAAATCTTTCATTCTTAGCAAGATCCTTTTTCTGGCAAACATTTTCCCCCCACCTACCCAAATAATTATGCAATTAAACAAACAGTGCGTCAATTTGGTGTGGGGTACAACCAGGGAGGTTTCAAAACGGAATTTATTGTTTAAAAGTAGGGAATATGGAGGCCTGGGAGCCGTAGACCTGGGCATTAAACTACAGATTACCTTTGTAAAAAACATCTCCGCTGCAATTCACAGGAAAGCACCTTGGGTTGAAGAGGGAAGAATGGGATGGAACAAGAGAAGAGGCCGCGCTAGAAACGGACCCTATTATAAACTAGTGTACGGGGACTTCACAACGGAACTCAAGCATTTAGCGATTGATTGGATCGGACTCCCGAATAGAGTAATTTTTAAAATAGTAAACGATTTTAAATATGGAGGTAATGTAATGTATAAAAACCTCACACCTGTCGAAGGCAACGAAGTTTTAAAATTAATAAAATGTAAACAATTGTCGGAGAGCACACTCTTAGAAATGAAATATGGATGTTGTTTGCATTAATTGCTTTTTTTATATTGAAACTACTAAGTAAATGCACTTTTTACAATTAAATCAAGAGACTTTAATTGCATTTATGTAAAAGTTCAAAGTTTTGGGATTACATTACCATGTTGTGTTGTATTTAAATGGTAAAGTTATTTAAAACGCACTGATTGTCCCAAAGTGCTTGCCGTACTTTCTCAGCACATGCGCTGTAAGACCGGGGACATGTGTCATTTGAATCCTGTGACTGTGAGATGACAGAACCGCATTTTTTCCCTTTCCTGTGCCATCCTGCGATGTTATGGTAAGTTTCTTAAATATTAACATATATTAAACACAAACGGTCCCTGAAATACAAAAGTTGATGTGTATTTTTGATTTCCCTGCTACCAACTGTATACGTTGATGATAGATTTGAAAAGCGGTGCAGCCTAGCTAACAGCTAGCTAACAGCTAGCTTAACGGTCACTTTTTAATTATGTTCCCTTGCACTTAAAAGTGTTAGAATATGTCACAAAAGAGGTGACATTTCAAGCTTTGTCTGTATAAGTCAATCGTTATGTATTTAATGATTTTAGCTTGATGTGGTTATAATAGTAATGTTAGCTCTTACCAAAAGTAAGTGGACACGTTTTTTCCCTCCTTTTTTTTTAATTTTTTTTAAAAATGTGCTTGATTTAAAGATTTGAGAGCCTGGTTGCAAACATCTCCAGTGCCAAAAAGGTCATAGTCGGTTAAGGTCTTCTAAGTCTATTAAAAATAACTTCATCAAGTGTAACGCCCTGAGGGAGGTTTTTTTGTTCAATTGTAAAGTTTATTTGGAAGAAATAAAATCCCATCTGTGCACTGTACTGTTGCGTCAGCCGGAGCCGTGCCTGGTCGTTACGTTAATTATGTCGGCCAGGAATATCAAAGTGTGAATTATTTAAAGCATGTACAGGAACACACTCAACAAGCACATCTTCCATTAAGACAGCTCTTAAATAGACACGTAATTCACCCGAAAACGTGTTTCTTTATAATAATCAGAGAGAGAGAGCAAGATTAAATAGTGGCAGGTACTTCAGCCGCAGATGCCACTATTTGCTGAGACAACTGCGGCTGCTGAAGGGGTGTTACTCTGGGTGCCGAGCCAAGCGAATGTGTGTGGCAGTTGCCACTTACCTGCCGTGGCAACTGCTTGTGTTTAAACAGTTATTTATCGTGGGAAAGTATTTCCATGTTCTGCTACTCTGTAATTCTACTCAATTACATTTCAGTGGGAAATATTGTACTTTTACAACACTACATTTATTTGACACTTGTAGTTACCTTTTTAGATAATGTTTATATTCATATACATGTACTACTAATTTACTCAGTTCTTTCCAAAATATGCTCTATATTAACAAATCACAACATTAAAAAATCTTGTATATATGTAGATTTTTTATTATAAGAACATTCATTTTTATTCTATGATGCAACCCTTTTACAAAAGGCTTTCTGCACAAAGTACTTTTTCTTTTGATACTTTATTATATTTGGCTAATAACACTTTGGAACTTTACCTTAAGTATTATTTTGAACTTGGGACTATAGCAAGTAATGGAGTATTTATACTTTTACTTTAGTACAGGATCTGAGTACTTTTTCCACCACTGCTTAAGATCCAGTAATGGGTTGCTATATCCTGCACCTCACACCCTGAATTATGTTAATGGCTGCAATAATAGTTGTTATTTACAATACATTTGGATCATTAACACATTTCTCTTTATCTCTAGGTTTTGAATGTGGAGATGCAAACAGTGTACTGAGACTCAATCTACAAGGTACCAATTACTGAAGCACTATAAATTAAAACACGGCCATTTTGGTTAGAGACACCCATATCCATGCACATACTATGAATGCCCATGCTCTTTCAAAACATGGAATGCTCTTAAAACACATTTAAGTAGATGTCATGTTGAATCTTTACCTGTATTAAGTGCAGAGCTATTTTAATAGATGCACATGTATAAGAAAAGAACCTCAGCTGAAATTCTTTGTTTGGTTTACACCAGTAGATGTCCTGTCCTTTCTGCTATGACACTTGATGGATATTATTAGCTTTAAACAAAACATTTGAACCTGTATCACAATGTGTTGCAGGTAAACGCAGAATTCACCCGCATCACCACCGTTCCGCTGCTGCCTACCTTCATGTCTCAACTGGATCGCCATTCGTCTCAGTTGATGAAGGTTTTCAAAAAGAAGGGGGGAACAGCAGGATGCAATTTGGGCCTGATCATGGCAGCCATGGACAAGGTATGTAGTTGTAATAAATTGTGTAGTTTGGGCACTGCAACACCATATTCTCTTTATCTCTCTCTCTTGTTGTCCCTCTCATATAAATATATTTTAACCTCTCTGACCCCCTTTCTTTGACTTGCCAAAAATCAGCACACAAGCATAATCAGTATTCTTGTGTGAAGATTTTGAAAATGTGTTTGTCCCTCAGGATCCCACAGTTGAAACACGACGGGACTGTGTCCTTAAAGCGCTCTGCGTCTACTTGAATGAAAGTTCCGAGAGCTTCATAAAGGAATATTTGGTAAGTTGAAACATAGCCAAACACAGATATATATATATATATATATATATATATATATATATACACCTGAACATCAGCAGGAGAGGACTCTTTAAAGTAGAGACACTACATACTGATATACACCTGATCAGCAGCAGGAGAGGACTCTTTAAAGTAGAGACACTACATACTGATATACACCTGATCAGCAGCAGGAGAGGACTCTTTAAAGTAGAGACACTACATACTGATATACACCTGAACATCAGCAGGAGAGGACTCTTTAAAGTAGAGACACTACATACTGATATACACCTGAACATCAGCAGGAGAGGACTCTTTAAAGTAGAGACACTACATACTGATATACACCTGAACATCAGCAGGAGAGGACTCTTTAAAGTAGAGACACTACATACTGATATACACCTGAACATCAGCAGGAGAGGACTCTTTAAAGTAGAGGACACTACATACTGATATACACCTGAACATCAGCAGGAGAGGACTCTTTAAAGTAGAGACACTACATACTGATATACACCTGAACATCAGCAGGAGAGGACTCTTTAAAGTAGAGACACTACATACTGATATACACCTGAACATCAGCAGGAGAGGACTCTTTAAAGTAGAGACACTCCATACTAATTTGAACCTGAACATTTGCATAATATGTCCTCTTTAAATAAAAATAATTGAATTTGTTTTTTATTCAAAGTATTTGCTGCTACTTTGGTTATATTGTTCATGTACATTTACAACTACATGTATTTATTTACAATGGATCCAATAAAAGGATTTGCTCATTTGTTTCATATTATAAAATGATGTGTGTCAGGGTTCTCATACTGATAATCATGAATACTATGTTCTAATCCCACTTTAGGATGTTGAACTTGCAACAACCCAAATGGAGCCAATGGTATTGGGACTCTATCTCGTGAAACACGAAGGAGCAGAACCCGGGCGTCATCATCGAGGGTGTTGGAGTGCTGCGAGAGCTGAAATACTTGGCAAATGGATGGGCAGTATTGCTTGGACTGATTTACAGCCTCAATCTGAGCTACCCCAAGGACCTGAAACATACATTTGAATTCATTCAAAAAGTATTGATGGGGTTGGATGGCAACAGACTGTCAACCAAGGTGCAGGTTCTGAAAAACAGATTACAAGAGTAATCCCAAGGACAAAATACTGTGACAGAGATAACGTCCAGTTCATTTCCATCTCGGTACATGCTCTCACACACCACACCACACCACACACACACACACACACACACACACACACACACACACACACACACACACACACACACACACACACACAGAGAGAGACCCCCACAAACACAGAGACACACACAGACACACACCACACACACAGAGACACAGACACTCACAATTGTATTTCTGCTTTTGAAAGTTCAAGACATATGTTCATGTGTATAACAGAGGCAAAGATCTACTGTAACACATTATGTGCTTGAGCAATATTATGTGATGCGTTTCATCTAAGTGTTTGGAAAGACATAAAAACACCATACTTCATAGTAAAGTTGCATTTTATAAAATGTTCAGATAATAAGTCATTATTGTAGCTTTTCAGCCCACATGTTAACTTCTTGAGTCACTCGTGTTTCTCATCACTGTCAAGTTCAGCAGCTGTCATGGGTTTTTTACGCAAAGAGCTTTAAAATTCTAATATGTGCACCTACCACAAATGGGCTGTTGAGTTAAGTGTTTTTTTTGTTGTTGAATTGTTGTGGCAATTCAGATGGTTGTTTGCAAAATGCAATGTTATAAGTGTAAAATGAACATTTAAAATAAAGTGAGCGGAATACAAATTACTGAGTTGGAGTCATTTGAATTACTTATATTGATAGAGCAATTTGGATTAAATGATGTTAAGTGCAAATAACACAATCCTACAACATAAATGGAACTAATTTGTGTTAAGTAATTACAACCTAACTGTTAGGTAAATCAGTGCAAACTTTAAGTAAATACAACATAATTGTGTTAAGTAAAAACAACAATTTAAGTAAATTCAACATAACTGTGTTAAGCAAATACAACATAACTGTATGATGTAGTATTTAATTAAGATGCTTTGGTAAGATTTACTTAAATGCAAGAAGTAAATATTAGTTTACTAGTCTGTTTCCTATTTACTTAGCCTTGTTACGTGCAGCCGGTTGACATAACTAGATTAAGTAAATCTAACATATCATTTCTTTGAGTGCATGAGAGACGTGAGGTGGCTGATATCTGTCAACAGACTTGCGGTCAGAGCTGTGGTCTCATGGAGCTGTTATGTCAAAACTAAAACATGCCCCATGATTAACTGTGAGGAAGACGAGACCTTACAGCACCTCCTCATGGACTGCTACAGAGCCGAGGAGGTGTGGTCGCTCCTGCGGGGCATCGGTTTAGTTTTCAATGTAAGATATGCCTCAATTATGTTTTGTATTCTAGATGAGGGGATGGGCATAAAGCAGAGGGAACTTTTTCAGATGATAATTTGTATCGCATGTATGAAAATGTGGAAAACAAGGTGTAAAATGATACTGAACCAGACAGTAATCGGCAGTAACACCATAGGGAAACAGATACTTACTGAACTAAGGAGAAAAAAGATCCTGGACAAATCCCAGACTCTGCCATGGGGCATCTTGAGTCTGTGACCTAACTGAGCCTCATAAGTAAAACGTGCTCTCCTTATGTTATTTATATATTTATACTTAGTGTGATGTGTGTATTATTGATGTAACTTGTATATAATGTACTGCCCTAATAATTTAAAATAAAGTTTTCTAAATAAACAGGGACTCTTTAAAGTATGAAGCCATGAAGCTCCTCTGTGTGATTCATCAGAAACACCTGAGCAGGTAACCCCCCCTCCGACCAATGAGACGGATGGCTCAGAGGGGAACCAGTTGGTCTGGATGACGTCGGGCGGACTCACCGAACCGGTTCTCAAACTGGTTCCTGTTTCAGGGCGTCTCTCTGTCTCTGAGCCAGATGTGTCTCTCAGTTTCAAACACTGCATTCCCTGCTCACTTAATAACATCCTGCTTTATATTCTGTCTAAAGCCCTTCAATAGTGTTTTATTGTCAGAGTGTATATATGTTTCATCTTCACGGTCTACTGTATATTTTTCTACTTTTTAATGATGATTTAATTCTATTTTGAGATGTTTACATTCTAGTTTTGTTTATTTCTACTCTTTAAATTCGACTTATGTGCAATGCCTTGTTCACAGGCTGCTGAGACGCAGACATCTCCCAAAGAGGGAGAACACATCCTCATACAGTCAGTCTCATCTTATTATCTGAAACGCTCCGAGCATCTGACTGAATTACAATGGGATCATTTAAAAAGTGCAAAAGATATCAAAAAGCTGAATTGAAGTGTAAAGCTGAAATGTCCTGTAGTCCGTTTCAAACCGGACGGACAGGAGGACGATTCATCGAAGACGATAAGATCAATATTTTAATTAAGTATAAAAGTCTGAGGTGTGTCTGAAACACCACGCCCATGATAGGCAAATCATGTGCTCGCCTCTGATCCTCCTGACACATCAACCCTCATCTTTAAACATTAATAATATCACAGAGAACGAGTCAGGACCAGGACCAGGACCAGGACCAGGACCAGGACCAGGACCAGGACCAGGACCAGGACCAGGACCAGGACCAGGACCAGGATCAGGATCAGAAACAGGTTTATCTCCAGGTATACGTACGAGGGATTTGACTTGGTGTCGTGGTGCAAACATAAAAAAACTAAGATTAAAAAACACAGATAGAAAACTGGAAAAATATAAAAAATGGAATAAAAAGGAATAAAATATGGAATAAAATTGGCAGTAATAAAACAAAAAGAAAAGAAATAGAGCGGGTCTTACCCAGCAGGGGGGCTGTTCCAGGGCACTGCTGCAGCTCCTTCCCCCCGGGACCCACTGCCTCCCCCCCGGGGTTCTGTCCTTTATCCCCGGGCTCTCCTGCCTCCTCTCCGCGGGGGGGGTCGGCGGGTCGGTCCTGGTTCCTCTTGGCCGTGTTTTCCTGCTGGTTCTGGATGGAGGGGTCGTCCTGCTGGTTCTGGATGGAGGGGTCGTCCTGCTGGTTCTGGCCCCACGGGGGGTACAGAGAGCGGTGGCTGTAGAAGAGGATGACGGAGACCTGGAGGAAACACACCAGCCAGACCAGCTCACAGGAGCGGCGGCGGAGCACGGAGGAGAGGGAGCCGAGCACCATGCTCTCTATCCGGGGAGAGATACTCTGAGAGGCGCTGAGGGAGAGGCACTGAGAGAGAGAACCTGTCAGGTGAGAGGGAGGCTGCCACTGAGGGAGGCTGCCACTGAGGGAGGCTGTCACTGTTTAAGGGAGAGTGAGAGAGCCGGTGTACCTGTCAGGTGAGAGGGAGGCTGTCACTAAGAGAGAGAGACGTGAACCTGTCAGGTGAGAGGGAGGCTGTCACTAAGAGAGAGAGACGTGAACCTGTCAGGTGAGAGGGAGGCTGTCACTAAGGGAGAGTGATACATTTAGGGCTGTGATCAAAAACTGATTTTTCTCAATTTAAATGTCTTTCTTCAGAATTCAGAAACGTTATTCATTTGGATGATCATTTCTCATGAGATTATATTTGTGACCAAAGTGAAAAAAAAACAATAGACTTCTGAATCCCAGAAGATTGGAGAAAAAAAAGTCTGAATTAAAAAATAAATCTGTATATTTCTTTTTCTGGAAAAATCAGTTGTTGTTGTTGTTTTGAAAATATGTTGTTGTTGTTGTTGTTTTGAAAATATGTTGTTGTTATTGTTGAAAATACGAACTACGTTTTGTTTTTTTCATCACATCCCAAAAAATATGTTCCGATTTTCAATGATAACACAAGACAACAACCCATGTGAGCAAATGTAAAGAAAAAAATATATATTTCTCACAATTTTTCTTTCTTTCTTCAGAATTCAGAAAAATTATTAGCCTACTTACAAATTTTTTCTGAAAAAAAAAATCTGAATTTTTTTCAGCAACTCTTTTTGATAAACTTTTGGTCACTTCCCAATTTGTTTTATCTCATGAGAATTATGTTTTGGGCTGTGATCAAAACGGAAACAATAGATGTCTGAACCGCAGAGTTTGGGAAAAGAAGTTTCTGTGTTTGTTGAAATCAGAACTCAACTCTTTTTATTTTGATCACATCCCAAAACATGTTTAGGGTGTGATCAAAATAAAAAGAGTTGAGTTCTGAATCGCTGAATTCAATTAAAAGAAAGTATTTCCTTTCTGATTGTTTCTCTTTATTTTCAGATTGTTTTATTCACTTAAAGGTAAGAATAGCCGCGTTCACACCGGAGTACTTTCACCGTACTTTTCGCGTTTTAGTTCCGTGAGTCGCGTTCACACCAAAAATCGTACTTAATCTCGGGTACTTTTACCCCCATTTTTAGAGCCAACTCAGAGAGCGTACTTTTCTGTGGGTGAAAAGAGCTCCAAAAGTTCCCCAGTGCTGATTGGCTGGGCGAATTGCAAACCACGCCCGTACAACTCTGAAAATGTTGTGTAGAGCCGCCATTGTTTTTCCTCGCTACAAAAACACAACGCTCCGTGCGTTGTGTTTGTTTTTGAAAGCAGTTATGGCAAGCATCAAGAAATGATGAGGAGGTGTCGGCGCTTCTGGAGATCTACGCCGAGGACGCGACCCAGGGAATGCACTGAAGCCAGTTCAGTAGCTTTCACTCGACCTGGGAATGTGCACAGCCCCACGGCACACCGGCTAAAAATAAAGAAACTCGGGCAGGACTACAAACGGCGGATTCAGTGGCCAACGATGACGACCACGACGAAGGTAAAATCAACTACATGCACTGGGGTTTTAATCTGCACAATAATGGTCTCAGATGTACTTTTATTTGCTCAGTAGATCAAGCTAGCCATGCTAGCCATAATAGGCTAACACCGGCCCCGAGCACACAGTACACACACACTGTAACTTTGTCTTGAAAGAACGTTACGTATCGAACTGATGTTCACAATCATGTTTATTTCATAATATTCATCATATTTTATGTTTAACTTGCCTTAACAACATTAAACAAAGTTCAAGCATACATGAAGCACTCTTCAAAAAGGAACAATCCTCCGTGTTTGAACCTCTTGAATCGCTGCATAGCCGATTTATTTGGACTGGATTATCCCAGAGGGTCTAAACATTCTTTATAACACAGTTTCAGATTTGTGAAACCTTAATTCTATTTGTGAAAATAAAAAAAAGGGAGATTTCAGTGCTTTTTTTACATGTAGACCACATTAGACCAGGTCCTGATCTAAAACCACTATACCTAGACTCATCAAATCTGGACTGGATTATCCCAGAGAGTCAAAAGATTCTTTATAACACAGTTTCAGATTTGTGAAACCTTAATTCTATTTGTGAAAATACAAAAAACACATTCCTAGTATGTTGTAAAACTACATGGCGACTAAACTTGTATATTGTATATTGCTTATTTTCCCCTCTTAGGAAAGCGGACACGGGATGCGAATTTCTTTGACACCGCCCAGGCGTTGGAGGACCGGCGTGCCGTGGTGAATGAGTCGCTGCGTGGAGATCAGATGGTGCTGTTCACCAAGGCCCAGGAAACGGAGGACAAGATGCTCACCTCGATGGAGCGCCAGGCAGAAGTGTTCAAGCAGCAGATGGAGCGCCAGCAGCACCAGGATGAAGTGTGGGCGCTGCGCCATGAGGAAGCGTCGGCGCAGCGGCAGGATGAGCGACAAACTGCATTTAATAACAGTTTATTTGGTATAGTTTTTGTAAATGTAAATACTGACACACGACACACAACGTTGCACTAAGGTGTGTATGCTGCTGAGAATATCCCTACACCTGGGACAGTTTATTTTATATTGTTATTACTGTTATGACTTTATTTTATATATAATGTTTACTGACATGTACAACTGACACTTTATTTACATTTAAAATTGTTCTATTTAATGTTATGTCTTGAGAGTGCAATAAAGAAAACCGACATGGCGATTAAGCTTATTTCTCCTGACACTTTATCTTTAGTGACCTGTGTAGCATCCTATACATCACATGTAAGTGATTATTCTGATACCATCATGTTTCATCGGTTATAAACTGGCAAAGCTTTATTTGTCATTTATTTATCATCAATGTTGCAACCTTGTGGGGGAATGGCAGGGGCACATACACAAATATGATAATTTATATCATTTTAAATATTATTTGACCTAAACTTTTAATTCCCCCCCATTTCACACAACACAACATGGAGTCCACTATGGGCCAAAACTAACATGTATGTTTGCATAGTGTTTATGGCAGACGGATGCAGTGGGTCTCAGGAAGATATATAATAAAGGTGGGTTTGCTGCTGAGACTCCCTACAGCTGGGAGTTTATTTTATATTGTTATTACTGTTATTATATAGTACAACTGACACTTTATTTTATATTGACAATGTTTACTGACATGTACAACTGACACTTTAGTTACATTTAAAATATTTCTATTTAATGTTATGTCTTGAGAGTGCAATAAAGAAAACCGACATGGCGATTAAACAGATCCTGTATCAGTTTTTCTTCTTCTCTTGGTTTGTAGCGGGTTGCAAACAACTTTAAGGTGCTTACCGCCACCTACTGTACTTGTAATCTTCCCTCAGGGAAAAGTACTCCGGTGTGAACGCGATCTGTACTAAGTACCCTGGGGTTAAAAGCGCCAGGGCTCTTAGTGCCGGAACTAAGTACAGGAAAGTACTTGGTGTGAACGCGGCTAATGGAGAAATGAGAAACCTTCAGACTCGCTGTTTGAGGGCTTGATAACCCACTCCCCCCCACACTCGGTGGTTTGGAACAGACCTTAAAGGTGGGGTAAGAACGGAGAAACCAGAGGCCAGGGGGGTATACTACGAATCTAGTTCAACATATCCTGGATATATTTTTGAGTTATCCGGTTGGCCTAATCCAAAAAAAACCCGGGGCCGTTCTCATTTCATCAAATCCCCCTCCTCGACTCCTCGACTCCTCGGTCCTCCGGTAGTGACCCGGAAATGAATTTCAGCGCGCCATGTTGAAGGACATCTCATTTCTCGAAATGCACATCGAGGACCGAGCATCGAGCGTCGAGGAGGCTCTCTGGAGGAGCTCTAACCGAGGATACACTGATGGGTCCTCCACGGTCCTTCACGGCTCCTTCGTGGATGCATTTCCGGGAACAGAGATGTTTCAAAGAGTCGTGACGCACGGCTGGACTGATCTCAGCCAATCACAGCTCTGCATGCATCCCCTGGATAGTAGGCTTGTTTGAGACGAGCTGCGGCTCGCCTCGAAAGTAGACGAGAATAGCCGATCGCAGCCGGGGGAGGTCTAAAAAAGCTCGCCTGAAGTCGGACAGCTCGGAGTCGGCTTCTTCTTCTTCTTCTTCTTCTTCTCTCGGTTTTTTGGCCGATTTCAAACAACTTTAAGGTGCATACTGCCACCTCCGGAGTCAGCTTGACTCGGTTTGCATTTATAAATGCACACGGCATCTATTGCACGTCTGTCCGTCCTGGGAGAGGGATCCCTCCTCTGTTGCTCTCCCTGAGGTTTCTCCCATTTCCCTTTAAACTGTGGGTTTTTCTCTGGAAGTTTTTCCTTGTATGATGTGAAACGTAAGGACAGAGGGTGTCGTATTGTCATACTGATATTCTGTACAAACTGTGAAGTCCACTGAGACAAATGTAACATTTGTGATATTGGGCTATATAAATAAACATTGATTGATTGATTGATAAAGAATGGACAAATGTGTTTAATCGTTAATGTCAGATATGTACTAAGTAAATACATTTGTTCCTGTTCAAGATTAGATTCAACTTTATTGTTATTGCACAGATTACAGGTACTGAGACAACGAAATGCAGTTTAGCTTCTAACCAGGAGTGCATAAAGCAGTAAAGTGAAAAGTAATGTACACAATCTACAGAATAAAATATAGAATGAATTGAATGATGAATAAACAGTGAGGGGTATGAATACACTATATACACAGTAGCCTAGCCTAGTATGAACAGTGTGTTGTATGAATATGCTAAGATATATAAAGTATGACAACGGTAAGCAGTGCAAGTATAGTATACAAATATATAGATATTAATTTCATGATGATAAACATTGTGGAACAATGATGAAAAATGTGAATGGAAGTGGCGACGTAAAACTGACACAAAACAACAACACACTTTTGCCGAGCCAATGGAGAGTTTCATCTCCAGCACGGGGTAAAAACCACCAATGAGCGCTCAGCTCGAGATACCAGCGAGTCGTTTCCCATCAAGCATTTCGCTTCCGCAGCCCGTGGAGAGAAACTGCGCCGCCTCGCCGTGCCTCGCTCTCAAGTCTGCGGGCGTCTTTGTCCCGCGAGATTTCAACGTCTCATGTAGGCGAGCCTCCAGAGCAAGTCGGACACAATGACTAACCATCATGCAACGCACTAGCAAGACGTTGATCGCAATTGCGCAGGTCTGCGCAGGTCTCGCTTGTCTCAAACAAGCCTTATTATTTTATGAACTGCTTTCATCGTGACGCGATGTTTACAGTGAGAACAGCTGTGAGGTCCGTGCAGAAAGCAGAGCAGTGTGTATAATATCACTCAGTATAACAGGCCTACTCTCTTTATTTGCTTTAGTTTAGTAGATATCTACAAACAAAGAGTCTATATTTTTCTAAAACCATTTAGTGCTTCACATAATAAAATACACAACGGCTGTAGCCTGATTATATGCTTTAGGAGCTGTAGGTGCGTGTGTGGTGTAGGTGTGTGTGGTACAGTGGGTGTTTCTCAATCGCGAGTAAAGCTGCTTCAGAGCCACTATTTCAAGCATACTACGTCATCGAGTGCCGCCGAAGTACTGTTCCAATCTCCAGCATACTTGGAAATCTACTGAGCCCGGGTTGCGTTCGAATACTCCAAAAAAACAGCTCCTAAGTTCTAACCCTATCGTCTATTCCTTGACCTCGGAGTGAAACGTCATGGGGTTAAGGGATAGTGGATAGGAGAATTCAAAAGGATTTAGGAGAAGAGACTGCGGTACTTTAGAGAATCCGACTGCACTTTCACTATCCGACGTGTTTATGATGCGCCAGCAGAGGTCATAAATGTGCGCCTGCTGCTGTGGGGAAACTATGGAAACTACAGTTTTCTATACAGCGGACTACAACATGGATGTTTAATAAGAACGAGGGACTACTGTAAACTCATCTAGAGACTCTGCACCGTGCTCTGATGCTGTTGTTTTATGCTTTATGAACGGGGACAACAGAGAAACATATTCTTCATGACCAAAGTTGAAATTGAAATAAAAAAGGAAAGTGAAACTTATGCTCGTCACCCTCTCCCTCCGGTCCACATTAATACAAATGATCCCAATACATATGATTGTATGAAAAGATCTTAAAATCAATACAAATGTATTTATTATAAACGTTAGTCCTTAACATCTATCACTGTGTATATCACCATTCAAACATCTTTTAAAAGTTGAACAAACCCCACACAGCTCAGTAAAGACTGTGAAATGTTGACTTTATTTGATCATTTCAGTAAAAACTAACGTTCATATTTCTCTTTTTGATTATAATACTGATGAACGTTCAAAACAAAGCACTTTGGCAACTTACCACATACGTTTTAAAATGCTTAATAAGCACCGTAACTTTCATGATATCATTTCTCGTTCATAATCGGTTGTTCCGTGAACGGCCGACTGTTGTGTGACGGCAAATGCTGCGGCCGCAAGGCATTGTGGGGCAGCATTTTCTCCTCTCCTTTCGGTTAGGGAGGTCCAGTGGTTCCTAGGCTAAAGGAGGTTATAAAGGAAGTTTGAAACCTCCTTTCCTTTTAATTTAGAGAATTCGAACGGCACTTATCATGGCTGCCACTGAGGGACTTCCGGGTCATTTCACTCCGTTAGGAAGGTTCCTAAGCTAAATGGACTATTCGAATGCAACCCCGGTGTACTCCGTTTGGAGAAATATCGAGGCTGCACATGAGTAGACTCCGCGGTCTTAAAATCCCCACAATGCTTTGCGCACGGACCAATTTCCCCACATTTGTGGCGGAAGATGTAAGGCGGGGCCTCTCATATGACGCACACCTGCACACTTGCTAGCGTGTTCCACTCTTCGTTTTCCGAATGCCAGGAAGTATTCTTGACTCGCTTCTGAAGCAAGATGCTCGGCAGACATGTGCTACCAAGCAAGCGTACTCGCGATTGAGAAACACCCAAAGTGTGCGTAGATGCAGCGGACAGACAGGTCTCAGTTGGTTTGGTGTCCTCTGCCTACTTTTAATACTTGTAAATAAAACTTTTGGCCCGTAATTTATTTTCCTCATTGTAGCGACCAGAGAGGGGAGAGGGGGGGGGATATATCCAGTCTCTGATAGTGTTACGTTATTATGAGAGTGCTCTGTTTGATTCTGAAATTGTATATATTTATATAAATATATATGTGTGTGTGTGTGTGTGTGTGTGTGTGTGTGTGTGTGTGTGTGTGTGTGTGTGTGTGTGTGTGTGTGTGTGTGTGTGTGTGTGTGTGTGTGTGTGTGTGTGTGTGTGTGTGTGTGTGTGTGCGTGCATCTGTAGCCTGGTATTAGGCTTGTTTGAGACGAGCTGCGGCTCGCCTCGAAAGTAGACGAGAATAGCCGATTGCAGCCGGGGGAGGTCTCAAAAAGCTCGCCTGAAGTCGGACAGCTCGGAGTCGGCTTCTTCTTCTTCTCTCGGTTTTTGGCGGATTGCAAACAACTTTAAGGTGCATACCGCCACCTACTGTACAAGAGTGTGTATCACCATATCAACCTATCACCACTTGTGGAATTATACCATGTATTTACGTTGTTTTAAATTCTTCCAATCAATCCTGTTTCATTCAAATATTTAAGAATGGCCTTCCTGGTAGCTCTTACCCCCTCACCTTCTGTCCCCAGTGTCCCCATCAGGCTCCACTCCCTTCCTGCCTCTCTGACCCTGTCTCTTAGGTTTTCCCTCTCTGTTTTGTACATGTTGCAGTGTAATACGATGTGTTCCACATTTTCTTTCACTCCACACCCCCTGCATTCTTCAACTTCGCTTTTTACCATTATAAACATTGTGCCGTTTAATCCTGTATGATCCAATCTGAGTCTAGTGATGATGATCTCCTCCCGTCTGTTCCTTTCTGTATAGATCTTTGTTATGACTGATTTCTGTAACTTGTGGTATCTCCTCCCTTTCTGATCTTCCTCCCACCTTTTCTGCCATATTTCCATACCTTCTTAATTATTGCTTTTCCTTCTCCTTTTCCAAGTGAAACTGGTATTGCTATTTCCTTCTGTAACGCATCTTTTGCTAATTTATCAGCATGCTCATTCCCTTGAACCCCCTCATGTGCAGGCACCCAGCATAACACATCTATTCCCCTCCTCTGAAGTCTCAGTAAGCAGTGGTTAAGTTCAATAATGAAATATTCTCTAACAGTTATTGTCGACTGTATGCTTTCCAAAGCAGATAGTGAGTCTGTGCATATCACCACCCTATCTGACTTCTTCAACCCATTGTAGCCCAATAACTGCTGCGAGTATTTCTGCTGTATAAACTGATAAGTTAAGTGACACTCGTTTTGAGATTGATATTTTGAATTCTGGTATATACACGCCTATCCCCACGCATTCTTGCTTCTTAGATCCATCTGTATACATTTTGAGGTAATTGTAATACTTTTTGTTCAGGTACATATTCGTTTTAATTCCCACTTCATTTATTTGCCACTGTTTTTTCCTTTCTATGAAACTCACATCTATGTTAGCTTCTGGGAAAAGCCATGGGGGAACACTGCTAAATGGGCTTGCTTTGGCAAACTTTATGGTCTCCACTCCATATGCCCTCGTTCTCTCCTTACTCGTCCAGCCAAACCCACGCCCCTGGAACTTTGTATATTCCCAGCAATCCTGTAGTTTTCTGTTTGTGATATTTTCCTCTCCACTTCCTTGTAGCCTGACCCAGTAGGCCTATGACAGAGCAAGTTTCTCTCTTCATGCACAAATGTGTTTAATCGTTAATGTCAGATATGTACTAAGTAAATACATTTGTTCCTGCTCAAGATTAGATTCAACTTTATTGTTATTGCACAGATTATAGGTACTGAGACAACGAAATGCAGTTTAGCTTCTAACCAGGAGTGCAAAAAGCAGTAAAGTGAAAAGTAATGTCCACAATCTACAGAATAAAATATAGAATGAATTGAATGATGAATACACAGTGAGGGGTATGAATACACTATATACACAGTAGCCTAGCCTAGTATTAACAGTGTGTTGTATGAATATGCTAAGATATATAAAGTATGAAAACGGTAAGCAGTGCAAGTATAGTATAAAATATATAGATATTAATGTCATGATGATAAACATTGTGGAACAATGATGAAAAATGTGAATGGAAGTGGCGACGTAAAACTGACACAAAACAACAACACACTTTTGCCGAGCCAATGGAGAGTTTCATCTCCAGCACGGGGTAAAAACCACCAATGAGCGCTCAGCTCGAGATACCAGCGAGTCGTTTCCCATCAAGCATTTCGCTTCCGCAGCCCGTGGAGAGAAACTGCGCCGCCTCGCCGTGCCTCGCTCTCAAGTCTGCGGGCGTCTTTGTCCCGCGAGATTTCAACGTCTCATGTAGGCGAGCCTCCAGAGCAAGTCGGACACAATGACTAACCATCATGCAACGCACTAGCAAGACGTTGATCGCAATTGCGCAGGTCTGCGCAGGTCTCGCTTGTCTCAAACAAGCCTATTGTCTCATTATACCGCACTGTGAATGAATCAAAGTAAATATATAAGTCGTCATGAACACATCTGTCCATCAGACAGAGGGCTGCTGTGCCTCCTGTCATCATTAATGGACGTCTCTTTAAAATGACCGCTCAGAGGAGAGGAGTTCTCATTTCTCTAACCGCCTGCTGCTTCCCCTCCTCTCTCCTCGGTTCCCCTCCTCTCTCCTCGGTTCCCCTCCTCTCTCCTCGGCTCCCCTCCTCTCTCCTCGGTTCCCCTCCTCGGCTCCTCCGCTCGCATCTCCTGTGGGCGGGACTAAGTCTCGAGGATAGGAGTCGAGGAGGGGAGTCGAGGAGGGGAATTTGATGAAATGAGAACGGCCCCCGCTCTCGCTAAACTGTCCTACGACGCTGGTTATCAACTCGATCGCAAGCCAGCCGTGTCCTATCTAGTTAGGTGCGCGTTCACATGAAAGGGGTGGTATCTGGAGCATTCGACCAATCACAAACATGGACAAGCGTACTGACAGCGCAGCGTCATACTTCCTGAATGAAAAGTGAACTTTAATATGAGTCAAATATGAAGAAGTTAAACTTTAAACATCCATGACTTAAACACTTTATCCAGGATCAAAGCCACATAGCTGCACCTGCAAGGTGAATACAGCTGGTAACAGAAAAAGTGTTTGAATGCGTACATTAACAGGTTTATGAAATCACTGCCCCGTCCAAGACACGATCTGACTTTAATTACATTTGACTCGAGTGTTTCGTCAACTTAATGGCCGTTTCTCAATCGCGAGGATGCTGGCTTGGTAGCACAGCCGAGCTGAGCATCTTGCTTCAGAAGCGAGGCAAGAATACTTCCTGGCATTCGGAAAACAAAGAGTGGAACAGGCTAGCAAGTGTGCAGGTGTGCGTCATATGAGAGGCCCCGCCTTACATCTTCCGCCACAGATTTGGGGAAATTGGTCCATGTGCAAAGCATTGTGGGGATTTTAAGGACGTGAAGTCTACCCATGTGTAGCCTCGAAATTTCCCCCAAACCAAGGATGCGGCCTCGGTGGAATTCCAAGTATGCTGGAGATTGGAACAGTCCTTCGGCGGCACTCGATGACGTAGCATCCTTGAAATATTGGCTTGGAAGCCAATATCCTCGCGAAAGAAACGGCCAAAGTGTTGCTTAAAATAATACTTCTGCATACAGTATGTGACACTGTGAGTGTTGCACGGCCAGATACGGCTCAAGAAGCTGACTCAGATAAGGAAATATATGATAAATTATGATGTGATATGATGTGATATGAATGATAATGGGACACATCGACGTCTGCACTCACAGTGCCGCGGACTGTAGGCTACGTAATGTTACTTTGATCCGGTTACTTATGTTGTGGCAGATATTTAATTAAGCTTTCTTAACATAATAGTATAATAATAGTATAATAGTTATAGGCTAATAGTCAGATTGCTCTGAAGATGGGAGGTGATATTCTATTCATTTTCACATTCACACAGTCGGTGATTTTGGCCGGCCGTCTTTCCTGCAACGGCAGTTTAAACTGTATTTCCTCCGCACACTGAGCTCTGATTGGTCAGCAGGCGGTGCTTTCACTGAGTTGATGATCTCTTATCCTGGAACCTATCCTGCTTCGGAGCAGACTACGTTCCAGGATAAGTTACCGTGGAGATCTAGCCCGCTAAAAAGTGAACCAGCTTCGTAGGACCGGAAACCCCTGAAGTTAGCTTGCTAAACGAAAATCTTGCTTCGTAGTATAGGCCCCAGGCCTCAGCTCGAGTGCGCAAGAATTTGAAAGTACAGACTTCCTCACAGAGCCCCTCCCCAACACACACGAACACACACATGACCAATGAGTGCACAAGATGAGTTTGTGCACAGATGGAAGGCTGTCAGGCAGGTAGGCCATCCAGTTATCTGCCGCGGGCCGAGGCAGATGATTGGTCGTGCTTTTTACAGAGCCACGGCTTCCACAGATGTTTGTTTTCATGTATTTATTGTCAAAGCTTTTCATGTATTCATTGCTATCGGGATGTTAAGAGCATTCCATGGATAATAACAAAAAGTGTTTCTGAAATAAATGACCTACCCCACCTTTAACTCTAAATTAGTTTTAAAACTTTTGATCACGTGATCCCAACTCGTGTGGCCCTCATCCTCTTCCCTATTGGCCCGCTCGCTCCCGGGACGACGTCATGACGTCAGCCGCCCTGCGTCAGTGTGCAGGAATTTGCGGAAACTTCTTCACTTGTCTTTCTGCTGTTCGTCGAGGAAAAAGAGCCCGAAACTGGACAGAAAGAGGACGGAAAGAGGACAGAAGAGGACAGAAAGAGGACAGAAAGAGGAGGACATTCTCCCGGAGCTGAAGGTGAGTCTCAGGGCTTTGTTCCGGGCTGTTTTAGAGCGAAACAGACCCGGAAAGTAGTTGAGAGTTTGAGGGAAAATGGAGTCTGAGAGGAAGGCGCTGTCCGGGGCTGATCAGGACCACGGAGAGAACAACACCTTCAAACGCTTCAAACACGCTTTCAATCCCCTTCAATCTCCTTAAGTCACTCCGGAAACACTGTGTACTCACTTTATGATCTGTATGACCACTTTAAATCACGATATCATCACTTTATACCACTTTAAATCACGATATCATCACTTTATACGCACTTTTTTAACACTTTTAATAACCGACCAGGACCAAGGAGAACACCGCTAACAGAAACCCGTCATTACCACGGTCACTTTAACCACTTTTAATCACTTTATAATCACTTTAGACTCAGTTTAAATATCCTTATTACCACTTTAAACTCTTTATAACCACTTTTAATCACTCTGAACCACTTTAAATATCTTTACAATCACTTTAGACTCAGTTGAAATATCCTTATTACCACTTTAAACTCTTTATAACCACTTTAAATCACTTTAAAAACTGTGGGTGTGGGTGTGTCGCTGTCTCTCGGCCTGGTGCTGCTCTAAAATGGCCGCCACGCTTCACAGTTTCCACATCTGTTTCTCTAACATCTTCTACTTAAAGGTGGGGTAGGTAAGTTTGAGAAACCGGCTCGAGATACACTTTTTGTTATATTCCATGGAATGCTCTTAACATCCCGATAGCAATGAATATTTTAAGTGCTTTGACAAAAAATCCATAAAAAATGTCATCTGTGGAAGCCGTAATACTGTAAAAAGTACAACCAATCATTTGAGCCGGCCCGGCTCAAATAACTGGATGGCCTACCTGCCTGTCAGCCTTCCATCTGTGCACACATTTATCTCGTGCCCTCATTGGTCATGTGCGCGTTCGTGTGTGTTGGAGGAGGGGCAGATCTTTTCCGGTTGTGTATTTTCAAATTCTAGCGCACTCGAGCTGGTTTCTCCAAAATTACCTACCCCACCTTTAAGGTCTATATTTAAAGGGGACCTATCATGCAAAATGCACTTTTGTACGTCTTTTATACATGAATATGTGTCCCCGGTGTTCCAGGGAACCCACCAAGTGTCAGAAAACACAACCCTCTCTATTTTCCTCCATACCCAAATCTCTAAAAAAGGGGCTGCAACGGATCTGATAAAAACTGATCCAGATTTGAACTTGTGGCGCTACGGCTATTGGGCCAACTCCACCAATCAGGAGGAGACAGCCACGGCCATTGCCGTTCGAAAGCGCTGGAGACGCTGTAGTACATATGCCAGGCCAGTAGATGGTGCTGTTCTCACTGAATCTGCCCTTGCAAAAACAGAGCTACAAATTGAGCAAAATGAGGCAGAGGGGGGGGGGTTCAAATGTGAAAAGTGACGCGGGGCTCCGTTGGCGGGGCCCAGCGCCCCTCCAAGACAATGGTAGGGGAAACACTGTAACTAACTAATAGATGGCGTGTTATAGTAGATTATCAGTGAGGTAATTAATGATCAATAATACAAATCTGTATTATTCTTACTCGGTAGGATTATAATCAGAGTTGTAAAAACATGTTTTAAACCTGGTGTTTTATCTTCCCTTTTTAATCTCTCATCAAACCAAGTACTCAGATTATTCACTGGAGTAGAAGTACTGATACTAGGGCTGTGCGATTATGGCAAAAATCATAATCACGATTATTTGGGTCAATAATTGATATCACGATTATTAAATACGGTTATTCATTGACTTTGAAAAAATCCATTTATTGAACTTTAAAACAAATACAAATAATAATTTGAACAGTATCTTTTTAACTGTTGATTACCCTGAACGTATAATGCAACTGAAAAACCAATACAAAAATAAATAAAATAAATGATACATTTAAATAAATAATATCAAAATAATAAATACCAATAAACAAGATCAACAAATATTTTGGAGCGCACTTCCACAAGCTACTAAACATATATAAATATGATAAATACAAATAAATGAGACCAAAATTAATTAGATCAAATATGTTGCAGTGCACTGTCACAACCTAGCAAAGCAAAATAATTGTTTTTTTCGATTATGTTGTTTTCGTAATTGTGGCAGGCCAAAATCGTAATTGCGATTAAAATACGATTAATTGCACAGCCCTAACTGATACTACGGTGTACAAATACTCTGTTACAAGTGAGAGTAATGCGAGAAGGGTACTTAGGTACAAGCTTTGAAAGGTCTCCTATCCTGCAAAAGACACAAAGTGATGTCTTCTCTACATCACCATGTGTCCCCGGTGTGTCAGGAGACTCACTAAGTGTCAGGAAATAAACCCCTCTCTTCCTCCGTACCCACATCTCTAAAATGGGGGAACAACGGAGCTGAGAGAGAGAAAGAGTTTGAGCTCCATACTGTTTCAGAGAGAATCCTTGATGTGGTTTGGAACATGATATGAAGTTTCATCACGGCAGCGTTTAGCTGAGTTTCTGCTGGGAGAGTTCTCCTGATGAGATCTCTCTCTCTAAAGCTACAGACCCAGAGACATGTCCTTAGTAACAGCTGGAAGAGAGGGGGGGGGGCTATAAGGATCTGTTTGGGGTTAGGAGCAGAACACTTCAGAGACATGTCCTTAGTAACAGCTGGAAGAGAGGGGGGGGGGGGCTACAAGGATCTGTTTGGGGTTTGGAGCAGAACACTTCAGAGACATGTCCTTAGTAACAGCTGGAAGAGAGGGGGGGGGGGCTACAAGGATCTGTTTGGGGTTTGGAGCAGGGCACTTCAGAGACATGTCCTTAGTAACAGCTGGAAGAGAGGGGGGGGGGGCTACAAGGATCTGTTTGGGGTTTGGAGCAGGGCACTTCAGAGACATGTCCTTAGTAACAGCTGGAAGAGAGGGGGGGGGGGCTACAAGGATCTGTTTGGGGTTTGGAGCAGGGCACTTCAGAGACATGTCCTTAGTAACAGCTGGAAGAGAGGGGGGGGGGGGCTACAAGGATCTGTTTGGGGTTTGGAGCAGAACACTTCAGAGACATGTCCTTAGTAACAGCTGGAAGAGAGGGGGGGGGGGGGGCTATAAGGATCTGTTTGGGGTTTGGAGCAGAACACTTCAGAGACATGTCCTTAGTAACAGCTGGAAGAGAGGGGGGGGGGGCTACAAGGATCTGTTTGGGGTTTGGAGCAGAACACTTCAGAGACATGTCCTTAGTAACAGCTGGAAGAGAGGGGGGGGGGGGGCTACAAGGATCTGTTTGGGGTTTGGAGCAGGACACTTCAGAGACATGTTTTTATATCTGAGAGCTTTGATATGCCTAAAGACAGTATAACAGGAGACCTTTAATTCAGTTTCTTCCTCTCTGTGTCCCCAGCTTCTCTCCTGAGGAAGTCAACATGGCCGCTCAGACACTGTTCCCGGTGTTTCCTGCTGACGGGGGTCACAGCGAGCTGCCCCCCCCCCCAGCTGGTGTTTCCTGCTGACGGGGGTCACAGCGAGCTGCCCCCCCCCCAGCTGGTGATGCTGGCCAACGTGGTGGCGGCGGGGGAGGGGGGGGCCGAGGAGGAGAAGGAGATGATGGAGCTGAAGACGGTGGGCTGCAGCTACTCCGACAGCGAGGAGGAGAGCATCATCAGGTGGGAGCTGCTGGTTGTTAGTAGTAGTAGTTGTTGTTGTTGTTGTTGTTGTTGTTGTTAGTAGTAGTAGTAGTTGTTTTTTTGTTGTTAGTAGTAGTAGTTGTTAGTTGTTGTTGTTGTTGTTGTTAGTTGTTGTTGTTGTTGTTGTTAGTAGTAGTTGTTGTTAGTAGTAGTAGTTGTTAGTTGTTGTTGTTGTTGTTAGTAGTAGTAGTTGGTTGTTGTTGTTAGTAGTTGTTTTGTTTTTGTTGTTAGTAGTAGTAGTAGTAGTAGTTGTTGGTTGTTGTTAGTAGTAGTTGTTGTTGTTGTTACTAGTAGTAGTAGTAGTTGTTGTTGTTGTTGTTAGTAGTAGTTGTCAGTAGTAGTTGTCAGTAGTAGTTGTCAGTAGTAGTAGTCGTTGTCAGTAGTTGTCAGTAGTAGTAGTCAGTAGTAGTTGTCAGTAGTAATAGTAGTAGTAGTCAGTAGTAGTTGTCAGTAGTAATAGTAGTAGTTGTCAGTAGTAGTAGTTGTCAGTAGTAGTTGTCAGTAGTAATAGTAGTAGTTGTCAGTAGTAGTTGTTAGTAGTAGTAGTAGTAGTTGTCGTTGTCAGTAGTAGTTGTCAGTAGTAGTTGTCAGTAGTAATAGTAGTAGTTGTCAGTAGTAGTAGTTGTCAGTAGTAGTTGTCAGTAGTAGTTGTCAGTAGTAATAGTAGTAGTTGTCAGTAGTAGTTGTCAGTAGTAATAGTAGTAGTTGTCAGTAGTAGTAGTTGTCAGTAGTAGTAGTAGTAGTTGTCAGTAGTAGTAGTTGTCAGTAGTAGTTGTTAGTAGTTGTCAGTAGTAATAGTAGTAGTTGTCAGTAGTAGTAGTTGTCAGTAGTAGTAGTAGTAGTAGTAGTTGTCAGTAGTAGTAGTAGTAGTTGTTAGTAGTAGTAGTAGTAGTTGTCAGTAGTAGTTGTCAGTAGTAATAGTAGTAGTTGTCAGTAGTAGTAGTTGTTGTTGTTGTTGTTAGTAGTAGTTGTCGTTGTCAGTAGTAGTTGTCAGTAGTAGTAGTTGTCAGTAGTAGTAGTTGTCAGTAGTAATAGTAGTAGTTGTCAGTAGTAATAGTAGTAGTTGTCAGTAGTAGTAGTTGTCAGTAGTAGTAGTAGTAGTTGTTAGTAGTTGTCAGTAGTAGTTGTCAGTAGTAGTAGTAGTAGTAGTAGTAGTAGTAGTTGTCAGTAGTAGTAGTTGTCAGTAGTAGTAGTAGTAGTAGTAGTTGTCAGTAGTAGTTGTCAGTAGTAGTAGTAGTTGTCAGTAGTAGTTGTCAGTAGTAGTAGTAGTAGTTGTCAGTAGTAGTTGTTGTTAGTAGTAGTTGTCAGTAGTAGTCAGTAGTAGTTGTCAGTAGTAATAGTAGTAGTTGTCAGTAGTAGTAGTTGTCAGTAGTAGTAGTAGTAGTTGTCAGTAGTAGTTGTTGTCAGTAGTAGTTGTCAGTAGTAGTAGTAGTTGTCAGTAGTAGTTGTCAGTAGTAGTTGTTGTTAGTAGTAGTTGTCAGTTGGTAGTAGTAGTAGTAGTAGTAGTAGTAGGTAGCAAGGAACAGACCAGCTACTGAGAACTGGTCCTGTCCGAGTCTTTTTTTTCAAGGTTAGGGTTAACCCAATAGTGCAAGAACACTAACCAGTAAACACTAACTGTTGTCTCCACATTCTGCTCTCTTGATGCTCAGCTACAGCTATGATAACCAGAACCACAGGGAGGTGTGTATCGTTGAATATCCTGAGTCTCCCAGGATCAGCTCCGCGGTGGCAGGAGACGACTCGGAGGAGAACGGGGACAAAGCTGAGGAGAAAGCTGAGGAGAAAGCTGAGGATCTGTCCCGCCCCCCCGTCGTACCCAAAACCCCCCCACCAGATCCCCGCCCTCTCCCAGAGCCCCGCCCCCCCCCCCGGATGGCACCAAAAAGAAGAAGCCCTTCCACTGCAAGCCCTGCCGCTTCCAGGCCTCGAGCGAGCGGGAGTTCGTGGAGCACCTGGGCTCCCACGGGGCGAGCAAGATGAGGGTGGTGGACCGGGTGGAGGGCCGCAGCAGGGGGGAGAGCGGGACCGGGGGGGATGGAGAGACCACCGAGGGAGAGGGGGAGAGCGGGGGGGAGGGGGACATCAAAGGGCTGATCCGCTGTGAGCGCTGCGGATACAACACCAACAGATACGACCATTACATCGCTCACCTGAAGCACCACAGCAAGGAGGGCGAAGACCACAGGTGAGACACACATTACCACCACACTATATTAACTGAAGCTGACCAGGTGAGACACACATTACCACCACATTATATTAACTGAAGCTGACCAGGTGAGACACACCTGATCAGCTTCAGTTACACCCAGATACCACTGAGAGGGTTCAGGGGCAGGAAGAGAACTCAATAGGCGCGTTCACACCGGAGTACTTTTCCCACAATAGTTCATCAGAACTCAGATATATTTGCGTTCACACCAAAAAGCCCCCTGAACTAAATTAGTTCATCAGAACCATTTTTACCCCCTTTTCAGTCCCTGCTAGAGAGCAGGGACTGAAAAGGGGGTAAAAATGGTTCCTATGTCTGATTGGCTGGGCGGATTGCAAACCACGCCCCGTAAAACTCCCAAAAGGTTTTGTGAAGCTGCCATTTTATTATCCTCACATTAGAATTATTAGCATTAGCCCAGTGCACAAACGCAGCGAGACTAACTTATGGCAACACAAAAGAAAACATGGGAGCAGTGGAGATGAGGAGGTGTCGGCGTTCTGGCGATTTACTCGGAAGGCTTCAGTAGAAGCTGCTGGGAGTCCCAGCAGCTTCTACTGAAGCCTTCCCCAACTCCGGGGACTTCCGGCCGGGGACTCCGGGTGGCAGTATACGCCGTGAAGTGGTTTGCGGCCTGCCAGTAAACCCAAAGCAGAAGAAGAAGAAGTGACGTCAGCGGCTTCATTTGCCTAATCCTCCCCCAGGAACTCATTGCGGTGTGAACGCGATCTGCTTTAGTTCATCAGAACTAAAAGAGTTCTCATGAACTGAGTTCTCATGAACTATTGTGGGAAAAGAACTTGGTGTGAACGCCCCAAAAGAGGACGTGCAGACGCTGTGTCTTTATACTAAGTGTGTGTGCTGTGTCCCTACAGGGTGTTTATACTAAGTGTGTGTGTTGTGTGTCTGCAGGGTGTTCAAGTGCACGCTGTGTCCCTACACCACGGTCAGTCAGTACCACTGGAGGAAACACCTGAGGAATCACTTCCCCAGCAAACTGCACACCTGCAGCCAGTGCTCATACTTCTCTGACCGCAAGAGCAACTACATCCAGCACATCAGGACACACACAGGTACACACACACACACACACACACACACACACACACACACACACACACATACACACACACACATACACACACGCACACATACATACACACATACATACATACATACATACATACATACATACATACATACATACATACACACACACACACAGGTACTCACACATACTGCATACTACATGGCTTTGTGCGTATCTTGCGGTGTGAGCTGAGCTGTGTGGTTTCTGTATTTCTCTGAACAGATTTTGGTCTGGAGGTTTTAAAGTGCTTTCAGATAAAGATGTGTTGTTTCCTTCGTAGCAGAGTCTTGATAACTATGTTGTGTGTGTGTCGTACAGGTGTGCGTCCCTTCCTGTGTCTGTACTGCGATTACTCCAGTTCTCAGAAGACCCACCTGACCCGCCACATGAGGACTCACTCCGGTAAGAGGTCCACACTCTAGTGTAGTAGTAGCATTAGTAGTAGCTGTTAGCATTAGTAGTAGCAGTTAGCATTGGTAGTAGCTGTTAGCATTAGTAGTAGCAGTTAGTAGTAGTAGTAGTATTAGTAGTAGTAGTAGTAGTAGTAGTAGTTGTTGTTAGCAGTTGTAGCATTAGTTAGCAGTAGTTGTTGTTAGCAATAGTAGTAATTTTATTAGTAGTAGCAGTTAGTGTTAGTTAGCATTAGTTAGCAGTATTAGCATTAGTAGTAGCAGTTAGTGTTAGTTAGCATTAGTTAGCAGTATTAGCATTAGTCAGCAGGAGAATCATGTGATTGCTGATGAGGTCATGTGTTCTCTCTCACTGTTAACATGTCTGTGTTGCTCTCACTGAAGCGCTCGCTGTTGGATTAACATGGTAACGTGACACGCAGTACAAGTACATGCTGTGTGTACCTGTGTTGTGTTGTGTACCTGTGTTGTGTACCTGTGTTGTGTACCTGTGTGTGTTGTGTACCTGTGTGTGTTGTGTACCTGTGTTGTGTACCTGTGTGTGTTGTGTACCTGTGTGTGTTGTGTACCTGTGTGTGTTGTGTACCTGTGTGTGTTGTGTACCTGTGTGTGTTGTGTACCTGTGTGTGTTGTGTACCTGTGTGTGTTGTGTACCTGTGTGTGTTGTGTACCTGTGTGAGTGTCCCCACTGAAGCAAGCCTGACAGAATGAACATAGAACAATAGAATAGAGGAAACCACTGTGCAGTAATCAGTGTTGGTGCTTTGGTATGTAACGCGTTACAAAAGTAACGAGTAGTTACAGTTAGTAGTATATTACTTTTGCTGTCACAAGTGAATGTAACGCAGGTTACTAATGAAATGTGGGTAATATCCTACCGTTTACAATTCTCAGTAACGCAGTAGTACAACACATTTTTTAACACGAAATTTAATGTTGTTTTGTTTTTTTAAGAATTCACCAACATCGCCCCATTCCGACACCAGAGAAAATGGCTTGCCGGTAGATTATAGGAATAGTAAACCTGGTGTTTACGTAATCAGGTCAGGCTGATCTTGATGAGCATGAAGCGGTGTTCTTTTCCCCATTAATGGACCAAGTCGCCTGCACATTATCCCGCTTACTACACGGCCAGATACTAAACAAACTAAGGAATCGACTCCCAATATTAATTGAAATGATTTTATTGACTTAAAATGATCATATTTCTTCCGCTAAGAAAAAAAAAAAACTCCGTTCCACGGCGCACCAGCGGCTGGAACTGCGACAACAACTTTACGGCAGCACTGTCCAACTCTGTTCACAGTTTCTGATCCACTAACAAGTCCTTAAACTCTGCAGAGCCCACACCGTGTTCCTGTTAGTGTTTACTTCCTCTCTGCCTTCTTCTGTTCATTTATCTGACGTCTTTTACCCTCTTTTCCTTTCTCTTTCTTGATCCTCCTTAGCAACGGAATTGACCAATCAGAATCGAGTATTCAACTAAGCCGTGTAATAAAAGTTGTTAGTAGCCTTAAGGGCCTACACAGTTGCTGCACTAAACTACATTTTAGCATTTAAAATACCTAGCCATTATTTTGCGGTTATTTTGGTGAAAGTAACTCAAAAGTAATATAAAAGTAGTTTAACTCATTACATTTCAGAGACAGTAATATTGTAATCTAACTTATTACTTAAAAAGACAGTAATAAGTAATATGTACTGTATTACATTTTGAAAGTAACTTGCCCAACACTGGCAGTAATGCAGATGGAGTAATATATATATATATACATGTCAGATAAATACAATAATCTAATGCTGCAGAGACAGTGAGTGCACGAGTCTGTAAACATGCAGACAGAATCAGAAGTGAAATAGTGCTGTAGTGATCAGATGAGAGGTTCTGAAGGCATGACTGCATGAAGATGCTGCTGCATGAACCCCTCTGCTGTCTCACCTGTACCCTCACATCACTTCCTGTTTGACCTCCTCTTTACTTCCTGTGTGCAGGTGAGCGTCCTTTCAAGTGTGAGACTTGTAACTACCTGGCGGCGAACCAGCACGAAGTGACCCGCCACGCCCGGCAGGTCCACAACGGACCTAAGCCTCTGTCCTGCCCGTACTGCGAGTACAAGACCGCCGACCGCAGCAACTACAAGAAGCACGTGGAGCTGCATCTCAACCCGCGGCAGTTCGTCTGCCCGCTCTGCAAGTACGCCGCCTCCAAGAAGTGCAACCTGCAGTACCACCTGAAGTCCAGGCACGCCGGCTGCGGAGTGGTGCTGGACGTCTCCAAGGTCAAGCTGCGCAACAAGAAACACGGTAACGAGGAACACGCTGAATCCAGAACGGGCAAGATGGACCATTCATCCGGTGTGGACGACGAGGACGACGTGGACGACGTGGACGAGGACGTGGAGTCGAGCCCCATCAATCTGTCAATCAAGCCCAGCGTCAACCAACCGCTGCAGAGCGAGGTGCCGGACAAGGCTCCGAAGAAATCCACCAACCCTCCTGAGAAAGAGAAGGTTCTGAAGGGGAAGGTGGAACCAGAGAAGAAGGTCACAAGGCAGAAGAAGAACCTTCTAGAGGCAGAGACTCCCATCCCAGAGAAGGTCAGGAGACGTGTCAAGAAACTGCCGGTGGAGAAAACCACCACCAAGGACCAAGCTCCAGGAACTGAAGAGCCACAGAGACCAGAGGAGGAAGAGGAGCGGATCCCTGAGAGGAAGAAGAACAATGGGAAAGAGAACAAAGGCCTCAGTAAGCCGAGGAAGTCTGCGTCAAAGAAGTCTGAGGAACCAGAACCAGTTAAAGAACCTGAGCAGAGCCCAGTCTCTCCTGAGGAACCAGAACCTGAGCAGAGCGCAGTCTCTCCTGAGGAACCTCATAAGGTCAGGAAGAGGAAGGCAGTGGAAGCTCTGGACCTCTCCAAGAAGTCCTCGTCTGAGACTCCATCCAAGACCCGGAGAGGGAAGAGACCCGCTTCAGAAGAAACCAAGAAGACCAGCGAGACGACCCGGGCCCCAAGAGGGTCCAACGGGACGAGTCCTGGGAACACCAGGAAGACCAAGAAGACCAAGAAGTCCTCAGACCTTCAACAAACCGTGAAGGCAGAGAAGGACCAGAAGACTTCATCCTCCAAGACAGGAACCAGACCCTCCAAGACAGAAACCACACCCTCCAAGACAGAAACCACACCCTCCAAGACAGAAACCACATCCTCCGAGCCCTGCCTGACAGAAACCACATCCTCCAAGACAGAAACCACATCCTCCGAGCCCTGCCTGACAGGAACCACATCCTCCAAGACAGAAACCACATCCCCCGAGCCCTGCCTGACAGAAACCACATCCTCCAAGACAGAAACCACATCCTCCGAGCCCTGCCTGACAGAAACCACATCCTCCAAGACAGAAACCACATCCCCCGAGCCCTGCCTGACAGGAACCACATCCCCCGAGCCCTGCCTGACAGGAACCACATCCTCCAAGACAGAAACCACATCCCCCGAGCCCTGCCTGACAGAAACCACATCCTCCAAGACAGAAACCACATCCTCCAAGACAGAAACCACATCCCCCGAGCCCTGCCTGACAGGAACCACATCCTCCAAGACAGAAACCACATCCTCCAAGACAGAAACCAAATCCTCCGAGGCAGAAATCAAATCCTCCGAGCCCCGCTTGACAGGAACCAGACCCTCCAAGACAGGAACCAGATCTTCTGAGACAGGAACCAGCCCTGCGAAGAAGAAGAGGAAGGTCTCAGCGGTTGAAACCCCTCCACCAGTTCCTGAACAGCCTCTGAAAGAAACCTCAGAGGAGATGGAGGTTTCCCCCCCCTGCAGCTCCGGTGAAGACACGCCTTCTCTGGCTGAAAACCGCCCTGCGCCCACGTTCGTTAAACCCCCCCCGCCCTCTCTGGTGCTTCCAGGCCCGCGCAGCAAACCCTCGGACGCAGAGGAGGACGAGGGGGTCCACAGCAGCCAGGAGGGGGGCAGCGACATCAGCGACAGCGCCTCCGAGGGCAGCGACGACTCCGGACTCAACGGAGCCCGGTCAGGAAAGATGGCCAACGACCCGGAGACGCCCACCGACGAGATCCCCACCCCCACGGAGCTCAAGAGCCACCTGTGCATCTTCTGCGACCGCACCTTCCCCCTGGAGGTGGTCTACCGGCGCCACCTGAACCGGCACCTGGTCAACGTGTACTACATGCATGACGGCACCGCCAGGGCCCAGACCTGAGGACCTCCGTCTCCTTAAGACTGTCATCTGGACCATTAACAGTGAGCTCTGTGAGCTGGACTCTGACCTGGGACTACTTTCCTGTCTTGACCTGGGACTGCTTTCCTGTCTTGACCTGGGACTACTTTCCTGTCTTGACCTGGGACTACTTTCCTGTCTTGACCTGGGACTACTTTCCTGTCAAGCTCCTGTTGTTACAGGGTTGTGAACATTAACGGACAGGTGGAGTCCCTGAACTCACCGATCCGTGGTGAACCCCCCCCCAGTCACAAAGTGCCAAAACACCTTATTTTCCAGGCCTTATTCTTTAAGAGTTCCTTTGTTTAAATGTGAATTGATGAAGAGGATCTCCCCCTGCTGGGCGTCCCTGAGCGCCGCCTGGCAGGCTCATGTTTCCCTGCTTCCCTCAGACAGACCGCAGTTAGGGCTGAGAGAGTTACAGGTGATGTTAGGACACTCAGAAAGATTATTTTTGTATTGCTGAGAAACGCTTTTTGTTTTTGAGGGTTATCCCCCTGACGATTAACTGAGATGTTACAAGGTGTGTGAGGGCTGCTTTAGGTCAGAGAAGGATACAGAGCAGAGGAAGGAGGGTCACACCCAGAGATGAAACTCTGAGGTTAAATTGATTAATTTAGGAGAGAAGACTCAGATTTTAAAATAAAGAATCTGGAAAAATATATTAATTTTTTCGTCCGATTTCAGTTTACTTGTTTTTCTCCAGAAATGATTAACTTGTTTTCCTCTGAATCTTGTTGTTATTTACCTTCTCCGTCATGTTGTCCTTCAGATCTCACCTTGTGTCTTCATGTGTATCTGGAACCAGCTCTGAACTCTGTGTGTTTGAGTTATAAACCTTAAGATGAGATAACTGAAGGATCAAATCATAGTTTTATTTAAAACGCAGTGCCTTTGACAATCAGCTGCTCCATGTCCATCAGACAGGCGGAGGGATCTGCTGTTGTGATGAGGATCAGCTGCTCCATGTCCATCAGACAGGCGGAGGGATCTGCTGGCGTGATGAGGACCAGCTGCTCCATGTCCATCAGACAGGCGGAGTGATCTGCTGTCGTGATGAGGACCAGCTGCTCCATGTCCATCAGACAGGCGGATTGATCTGCTGTCGTGATGAGGACCAGCTGCTCCATGTCCATCAGACAGGCGGATTGATCTGCTGTCGTGATGAGGACCAGCTGCTCCATGTCCATCAGACAGGCAGAGGGATCTGCTGTCGTGATGAGGACCAGCTGCTCCATGTCCATCAGACAGGCGGAGGGATCTGCTGTCGTGATGAGGTGTCAATAATACAGTGCAATATAAACCAAAGCTCTCTGCTCTCACCTTCATCATCGTCAGCTGTCTCACCTTCATCATCGTCAGCTGTCTCACCTTCATCATCAGCTTCTCATTATGGACCACCTGGCTCTTCCTGTGTTACACATTTCTGCTGTCATCTATCTCTGTGTATAATACTGCATACTGTGTGTATAATGCTGCATACTGTGTGTATAATGCTGCATACTGTGTGTACTGTGTGTATAATACTGCATACTGTGTGTACTGTGTGTATAATACTGCATAATACTGCATACTGTGTGTATTATACTGCATACTGAGTGTACTGTGTGTATAACACTGCATACTGAGTGTACTGTGTGTATAATACTGCATACTGTGTGTATAACACTGCATACTGAGTGTACTGTGTGTGTATAACACTGCATACTGAGTGTACTGTGTGTATTATACTGCATACTGAGTGTATAATACTGCATACTGTGTGTACTGTGTGTATAATACTGCATACTGTGTGTATAATACTGCATACTGTGTGTATTATACTGCATACTGAGTGTACTGTGTGTATAACACTGCATACTGAGTGTATAACACTGCATACTGAGTGTACTGTGTGTATTATACTGCATACTGAGTGTATTATACTGCATACTGAGTGTACTGTGTGTATTATACTGCATACTGTGTGTATTATACTGCATACTGAGTGTATAATACTGCATACTGAGTGTATCTGTGATTACAGTAAACATCTGAGGATAAACCTGCTGTCTTTTTTTATTCGTCAATGACTTCAGTAAACAGCCTTACTCCTGCAACACAGTGACATCACTCTGTAACACAGTGACATCACTCTGTAGTGACATCACTCTGTAACACAGTGACATCACTCTGTAACACAGTGACATCACTCTAGTGACATCACTCTGTAGTGACATCACTCTGTAGTGACATCACTCTGTAACACAGTGACATCACTCTGTAACACAGTGACATCACTCTGTAGTGACATCACTCTGTAACACAGTGACATCACTCTACCTCGTAGGGTTGCAAAATTCCGGGAATTTTCAAAGATGGAAAGTTGGCTCTTGATAGGGAACTTAAATATAGTTGGGGAAAGTATATTTAAGCATAATCTTGACTAAAACAAACATACCATTCAAGTACACTTGAATATCCATGCCATAGCACACTGCTTACTGCATGGCTATTGAGACCACACCCCCTACAGGCACTGTGCATGCCTCCATCACATGCACACATGATTTCGAGAAGACTGAATCACACTTTTGAGCCCAAAGCACAAGACGAATGAAGCCACATCTTTTCATTTCACATTTTGAATGGGACTTTGTGGGGATATTTGGATGGGGGGTGCATTTTTGTTCATATTTTAATGAGTGGGGTTGGGGGGTATCAGTAATATTGAACTCAACATTCCTGTTTTTGTTCTTCAATGAAACAAATAATTGTTCAATAAAATAATTAAAACTTGTTCTGTTCTACTTTAAAAAAAAAAGACATTTAAATTAAAAATAATCTGTTGAAATGTCATGTTTTTTTGTTTAATTTTGCATCGAATATTTCCAAAATTCACCAGCTTAACTTCCCATGGAAACTTTACGGAAACTTTCCGCCCCTTTGCAACCCTAGTACCTAGTGACATCACTCTGTACCTAGTGACATCACTCTGTAACACAGTGACATCACTCTGTACCTAGTGACATCACTCTGTAACACAGTTACACTGTAAATTAGATGTGAGCTGTGCTCTTAGTGCTGATGAGCTTATCTCCATGTTTGACTCGACATGTACCCTAACACTGGAATCTGTTGCTCCTTTTACGCTTAGACGCACCAAAGTTCTATCAGAGCCGTGGCTCAATGACTGTACTCGTGCTCTCAGACGCGCTTGCAGGCGTGCAGAGAGAAAATGGAAAAAAGATAAACTCCATGTCTCCCTAGAAATCCTTCGTGCTTGCCTTTCTGACTACCAGACGGCAGTCAAAGCCAAAACAGAGCACATTTCTCTGTTCATCTCCAAAAACAGCCATAAACCTCAGGTTCTTTTTAATGTCCTCAACTCTATCATTAATCCCTGTGATGTTTCTTCTATTGTCCCATCGACTACTCTCTGTGATAAGTTTCTTACATTTTTTATTGAAAAAGTATCTGCTCTTAGGCTAGCCCACACTAGTGCTACCCCAGATCCTGCTCCTTTTCTGTGCCCTGCTGTCCTCGACCACTTTGAGCCTGTATCCCTCTCTTCTCTCTCGGATGTAGTCAAGCACCTGCGGCCGACAAACTGCACCTCAGACAGCATTCCCTCTCGCCTTCTCAGAGATGTTTTGGAATCAGTTGGTGCAAGTATTTTATTACTTTTAAACACCTCTTAGCTCAGGATGTGTCCCAGCTGCCTTCAAACATGCTGTGGTTAAGCCACTACTTCAAAAGAAAAATCTCGACCCCTCCATTCTCGCAAATTTTAGGCCCATCTCCCAGCTACCTTTTTTATCTAAAGCCCTGGAGCGAGTAGTCTACGCCCAGCTGCAGTCTTTTTTAACCATGCATGGAATCCATGAAAAGTTTCAGTCTGGCTTCAAACCCATGCACAGCACTGAAACAGCCCTTTGAAGAGTTTTTAATGATCTGCTCCTAGCCGCCGACTCAGGTAGCCCAGCTGTCTTGATGCTGTTAGACCTGACAGCTGCCTTTGACACTGTGGACCATAGCATCCTGCTGTCACGGCTTGAACAGTCCGCTGGCATCACAGGCTCTGCCCTTGCATGGTTCAGGTCCTACCTGACAGACCGTAGCTTCTCAGTGCAGCTAGGTGCCTTCTCCTCTGCCAAAGCCCCTCTTACCTGTGGGGTTCCCCAAGGCTCTATCCTGGGCCCCATCGTCTTTTTACTGTACATACTACCCCTAGGGTCAATTCTCACAAAACACAATATCCCCTTCCACTGCTACGCCGACGATGTACAGATATATCTGCCTCTCAATCAAAATGTCAACTCACTACAGCAGTTGATGGACTGCTTGACAGAGATCAAATCCTGGCTGAGCAAAAACTTTCTCAACCTCAACGAGAGCAAGACTGAGGTCATCTTTTTTGGACCCCAGCCTCCAGCCTCTCCGGTTGATATTCTGGGCTCTCTCAAAAAAAACATCCTCCCCTCTGTCATGAACCTTGGAGTGACCTTCAATAGCACATTTAAATTCGACAAGCAGGTCAGCAGCGTAGTCAAGACCTGCTTTTTTAAATACCACTATTGGCCAAAACCAAGTCGTATTTATCTTTTAATTACTTAGAAAGGGTTATTAACGCCTTTGTTACCACGAGACTGGACTATTGCAACACTCTGTATGTGGGTATGGACCAGGCCTCAATTAAACGCCTGCAGCTAGTTCAAAACGCAGCTGCACGTTTGCTGACTGACCACAAAAAGCGTGACCACATCACCCCTATTCTGGCCTCACTACACTGGCTTCCAGTTCGGTTCAGAATTGATTTTAAACTCCTTTTATTTGTTTTTAAAGCTTGTCATTTGTTGTCTTCTGTTTGCGATTGTAGTAAAGTGTTTTTATTGCTTGTACAGCACTTTGGCTCGACCAAAAATCGTTTTAAAAATGTGCTATATAAATAAAACTTGATTTGATTTTACAGTGACATCACTCTGGAACACAATGACATCACTCTGGAACACAGTGACATCACTCTGGAACACAGTGACATCACTCTGGAACACAGTGACATCACTCTGGAACACAGTGACATCACTCTGGAACACAGTGACATCACTCTGGAACACTGGTGGTTATAATAAAGATAAATAGCACTGTGTGGTCCTGAGTGTCTTCAGCCCCCCCCCCACATTCATCTGTACCTTTTGATCAAATAAAGATTTTCCAGATGAACTTGTGTTATTATTTATTCATAAACAATCCTTTACATTAACAGACGTGTAGAAAAACATGTTTACATCATAAACATGTTTTTGTACACGTTTACATCATATGAAATATTCCATCAGCAGCTTCTGAGTCTCAGAGGGGAGGGGCTCAACAGGAAGTCCTTCAGAGTCTCAGAGGGGAGGGGCTCAACAGGAAGTCCTACTGGATCCTGACCAGGTTAACGAGGTCATGTGACGTCTGTCTGTCCATCTCAGTTCTTCTTCCCCTCCTCTCTCTGCAGCACCACGTGCTTCAGGGTCCTGTAGGCCACGGACTTCCTGATCCTGTCTCCCTTCAGCTTCACCAGGTGAGGCAGGAGGGGGGGGGGTCCTCAGAGAGAAGGAGGCGTCCTCTGGGCCGTGGAGACGCAGAAGCAGCTGATCACCTGGAGGGGCCGTCACTGAGACCCACCCTGAGGACAGAGGACAGGGTTAGAGGACATACACACCTTAAAGGTCTCCTTGTAGCCCCCCCCCCCCTCTCTTCCAGCTGTTACTAAGGACATGTCTCTGAAGTGTCCTGCTCCAAACCCCAAACAGATCCTTGTAGCCCCCCCCCCCCCCCTCTCTTCCAGCTGTTACTAAGGACATGTCTCTGAAGTGTCCTGCTTCAAACCCCAAACAGATCCTTGTAGCCCCCCCCCCCCCCTCTCTTCCAGCTGTTACTAAGGACATGTCTCTGAAGTGTCCTGCTCCAAACCCCAAACAGATCCTTGTAGCCCCCCCCCCTCTCTTCCAGCTGTTACTAAGGACATGTCTCTGAAGTGTCCTGCTCCAAACCCCAAACAGATCCTTGTAGCCCCCCCCCCCCCCCTCTCTTCCAGCTGTTACTAAGGACATGTCTCTGAAGTGTCCTGCTCCAAACCCCAAACAGATCCTTGTAGCCCCCCCCCCTCTCTTCCAGCTGTTACTAAGGACATGTCTCTGAAGTGTCCTGCTCCAAACCCCAAACAGATCCTTGTAGCCCCCTCCCCCCCCCCTCTCTTCCAGCTGTTACTAAGGACATGTCTCTGAAGTGTCCTGCCCCAAACCCCAAACAGATCCTTGTAGCCCCCCCCCCCCCCCTCTCTTCCAGCTGTTACTAAGGACATGTCTCTGAAGTGTCCTGCTCCAAACCCCAAACAGATCCTTGTAGCCCCCCCCCCCCCCCTCTCTTCCAGCTGTTACTAAGGACATGTCTCTGAAGTGTCCTGCTCCAAACCCCAAACATATCCTTGTAGCCCCCCCCCCCCCTCTCTTCCAGCTGTTACTAAAGAGCTGACTCTGGGTCAGTAGCTTTAGAGAGAGAGAGTAGATCTCATCAGGAGAACTCTCCCAGCAGAAACTCAGCTAAATGCTGCCGTGATGAAACTCCATATCATGTTCCAAACCACATGAAGGATTCTCTCTGAAACAGTATGGAGCTCAAACTCTTTCTCTCTCTCAGGTTTACCACAAGGTGAGTTCCTTTTGATTTCCTGCTTCTTCACACACACTCTCTCCAGTACAGGTTAGCTCTGAGTGTTAGCATGCTAATGTGAACACAGACCATATTACTTCCAGAACACGTCTCATTGTTTCTGACAGCAACGTTTCTGATTGGCCCGTGGGTGTAAAGCCCGCCCACATTTGAGTAATGTGGTCATGACGCAGCAAATCTGGATCAGCTCCGTTGTTCCCCCGTTTTTAGAGATGTGGGTACGGAGGAAAAGAGAGAGGGGGAACATTAAACTTTATGAACTGTGGAAGAGTTACCTGCAGAGGACAGCTTCAGGTCTCCGGCTGCCTCCTGATACCCCACTCCCTGCAGCCTGAAGTCCTGAGGGACCAGGGGGGGGAAGTCCTTCATCCGCTCGGACCCCCCAGCAGGTACCTGAACACACCACACAGATCAGAGCCTGAACACACCACACAGATCAGAGCCTGAACACACCACACAGATCAGAGCCTGAACACACCACACAGACCTGAACGCACCACACAGATCAGAGCCTGAACACACCACACAGATCAGAGCCTGAACACACCACACAGACCTGAACACACCACACAGATCAGAGCCTGAACACACCACAGAGACCTCTCTCTCTCTCTCACCCCCAGCAGTGTGTGTCCTGCGTGTTTCTCATAGACCTCCTGGACCCTCTCCAGGCTGGAGATGTGGACTGGGATCTGACTGGAGACCAGAACTGAGAACCAGCAGGGCCCCCCACCCTGAGGAGAAACATTAATATCATTAATATGTGATCTATCCCAGATCACTGAGTTTCCTCCCAGTTAGATGTTAACCTCCTGAACTCTGTGAAGAACATCCAGAACATCCATCTGTTTGCTAATTAATTATCTACATAACCCTAACCCTGTACTTGTATACAGACTCTTCTGGCACTATCTGTATTTACTTGCACATCTCAAAACATTCTCTTCACTATTTGATCTGTTTTATTAGTTTTATGTCCTCTATATATTCATGTTGCTCTGCTGGAGGAGGACTTCAGTCTCTCATCTCCATCTCTCCTCTGAAGCTGCTGAGCTCACGGAGATATTTGATTTATCTGTGTTATTTGTTCCATGTCCTAAATATATAAATATATATATATAAATATATATATTTATAAATATATATATATATTTATATATTGTCTTGTTTTGATAACGCACCTTAATGAAGTCGATGCGGGCGAGCCCCCCCACCAGCAGGCTGGCCCCCTCCTGCAGGACGAAGGTCCTCGGGACCAGAGCCTGGGTCGGGACCACTGACATCACTTCCTGTTCAGAGAGCAGCGCCAGGATCTGAGGTCAGAGGTCAGAGGTTACATGTATATATAAATACTAAACATCACTTCCTGTTCAGAGAGCAGCTCTGAGGGGGGAGTCATCACAGATTATTAATATACATCAGGATGAATACGTTGTTACTAAATCATGATTATTAATATACATCAGGATGAATACGTTGTTACTAAATCATGATTATTAATATACATCAGGATGAATACGTTGTTACTAAATCATGATTATTAAAGCACATTATTCCTGAAATATAGATAATGAACATTTTATTATTATTCTGAAGAACCCAGTCTCACGTCGTGCTGCTTGAGGATCCCCGGGGTGTCGTAGAGCCAGTTCCCCTCCTCCTCCTTGCTGCCCTGCTGCCTGGGGGGGCGGGGGGCCGCTGGGGGAGAACGCCAGTATTGTTATTGTTGTTATTGTTGTTATTGTTGGGCGCAGACAGTGGAGGACTTCCTGTTCCCTAACTCTTCCTCTTCTTACCCCGGGATTCCACCGGGTCCGTTCACAGCGATCGCGGCCACTCAAGTCAATGGGTGCTATTCCACCAGACGCGCCGCGTTACGGCTCAGGAAGCGTCCCGGAAGCGTCTCTGAAACGTCCCGGAAGCGTCCCGGAAGCGTTTCAGAGACGCTTCCCGGAAGCTTCCCGGAAGCGTCCCGGGAAGCGTCTCTGAAGCGTCCCGGAAGCGTCTCTGAAACGTCCCGGAAGCGTCTCTGAAACGTCCCGGAAGCGTCTCTGAAACGTCCCGGAAGCGTCTCTGAAACGTCCCGGAAGCATCCCGGAAGCGTCTCGGAAGCGTCCCGGAAGCGTCTCTGAAACGTCCCGGAAGCGTCCCGGAAGCGTCCCGGAAGCATCCCGGAAGCGTCTCTGAAACGTCCCGGAAACGTCCCGGAAGCGTCCCTGAAACGTCCCGGAAGCGTCTCTGAAACGTCCTGGAAGCGTCCCGGAAGCGTCCCGGAAGCGTCTCGGAGACGTCTCGGCGCTGGGCTCCACTAAAAATAGGCAGCTGATCTATTTTTGACGGAGACGCGAGGCGTTGCTTAGCGCCAGGCAGGAAGTGGACCGGTCAGAGCATCCAGTCAATCCCCAAAGTAAACTCATTTTGCAGACCCTATCCCTCCGTAGTCTTTCAAGTAGGAGGAGCAATGCCAGCGTCCTCCTCCGGTTTGCAGGCACTGTGTAAATTATATATATAGAATAATTATGATGATGAATGCATTACCACTAAAATACTGCAACACATCTTTGATTCATGTCGTTTATAACTGGAATATTAACATTATTATTAACTTTGTCTGTACAAAGTAGCCTGTCCAGGAAATATGCCCAAATCAACAAAAACTGCGAGCCGTTACGCAAGACGCTCCGCTTCTGAAATGGTTTGACGCTGTAGGAGGTCGGATCAAAACCGCGGCGCAGACGGACCCGGTGGAATCCCGGGGTGAGACAGGTGAAACTAGTCTCTATTTGAAAGGTCGTTTATGAAGACTGAAGTCTGGGAACAGGGGGATGTTTCGGGGCCAAAAGGCCGCCCCTCTCTAGCCCACTGAGTCACAGCGCCCCCTGCTGCTCGCACTGAGTCACAGCGCCCCCTGCTGCTCGCACTGAGTCACAGCGCCCCCTGCTGCTCGCACTGACTCGTTAACAAAGAGACTCTGAAGGTGATTTCAGCTTTTCTTAACAAACGTCTGCTTTCAAAGAATTAAAGATAAACTTCTGTCTCTCTGACATGTTGTTGTTGTTGTTGATGATAGCAACTGACCTGCCTGGGTCTCCCCCCCCTCCCCCAGAGCCAGGCTGTCCGGGTCAAACTGGATCTCGTCTCGAGGGGGGGGGGGCGGTTCTGAACGTCCTCCCAACACGACCTGGGGGGGGGGGGGGTAGGTTAGGATTTATTCTCCTCCTCTTACATCACATTCACTCAGAGGTTTAACATCACCCAGGTCCCCCCACCCCCCCCCTCAGGTCCCCCCCCCCTCACCTGTCAGGTACCCCTGTCTCTTCAGGTGTTTCTCCCTCTCTCTCTCCTCCTCCGTCAGCTCTCTCTCCTCACTCAGACGCTCCTCTCGTCTGAACATCCTGTAGGGAGTCGGGTTAATGATGGGGAACTTCAGCAGGTCCAGAGTGGTCCCTGAACGCACCACAGAGAGAACACAGTTAATACAGCAGGTCCCTGAACGCACCACAGAGAGAACACAGTTAATACAGCAGGTCCCTGAACGCACCACAGAGAGAACACAGTTAATACAGCAGGTCCCTGAACGCACCACAGAGAGAACAGTTAATACAGCAGGTCCCTGAACGCACCACAGAGAGAACACAGTTAATACAGCAGGTCCCTGAACGCACCACAGAGAGAACATAGTTAATACAGCAGGTCCAGAGTGGTCCCTGAACGCACCACAGAGAGAACACAGTTAATACAGCAGGTCCCTGAACGCACCACACAGGGAACACTGGTTGTGTTACTGAACAGCTACACTACATAAACAAAAGTATTGGGACACTCCTCTTAATCGTTGAACTCAGGTGTTTCATTCAGAAAAATAAATAAAATAAATAAAATAAATAAAATAAATAAAATAAATAAAATAAATAAAATAAATAAAATAAATAAAATAAATAAATCTAATGCATGTGTCAGGTATGAGGTGTGGTCTCACCGGGCCAGGGGGACACGGTGGCTCGATGCAGCCGGTCAGCAGCGCGGCTCTTGCAGTAGTCTGACTGCAGCAGAGCGTTGAACAGAGAGGACTTCCCTGCGTTGGAGCTGCCCACCAGGTACACGTCGCTACGGTAACTCCAGGTGCGCTGCAGGCGGGAGACCAGCTGTTCGATGCCGAAGCCCGTCTTGGCGCTGATCAGCTGCACCTCGCTCACTTGCAGCCCGGCGGCCGCGCAGTACGCCTCCAGCTGCCGTCTGATTCGCTGCAGGTAGTTGGGGGCGTCGCCCGGCAGCAGGTCCACCTGGTGGCCGGGAGGAAGAGTCAATCAGAATATATATAACTCATATTTCATCTGGAATTAAAACGGTATTTATATCCATTTAAAGGTCTCCCATTATACTATTTTTAGGCATTTATCACAGGTCTCAGAAATAAAGACATGTCTCTGAAGAGTTCTGCTCCTAACCCCAAACAGATCCTTGTAGCCCCCCCCCCCCCCTCTCTTCCAGCTGTTACTAAGGACATGTCTCTGAAGAGTCCTGCTCCAAACCCCAAACAGATCCTTGTAGCCCCCCCCCCCCCTCTCTTCCAGCTGTTACTAAAGAGCTGACTCTGGGTCTGTAGCTTTAGAGAGAGAGTAGATCTCATCAGGAGAACTCTCCCAGCAGAAACTCAGCTAAATGCTGCCGTGATGAAACTCCATATCATGTTCCAAACCACATCAAGGATTCTCTCTGAAACAGTATGGAGCTCAAACTCTTTCTCTCTCTCAGGTTTACCACAAGGTGAGTTCCTTTTGATTTCCTGCTTCTTCACACACACTCTCTCCAGTACAGGTTAGCTCTGAGTAGTGTATAGAGTAGCTTAGTTAGTGTGTAGAGTAGCTTAGCAGAGTGTAAAGTAGCTTAGTTAGAGTGTAGAGTAGCTTAGTTAGTGTGTAGAGTAGCTTAGTTAGAGTGTAAAGTAGCTTAGTTAGAGTGTAGAGTAGCTTAGTTAGAGTGTAGAGTAGCTTAGTTAGTGTGTAGAGTAGCTTAGTTAGTGTGTAGAGTAGCTTAGTTAGTGTGTAGAGTAGCTTAGTTAGAGTGTAGAGTAGCTTAGTTAGTGTGTAGAGTAGCTTAGTTAGTGTGTAGAGTAGCTTAGTTAGAGTGTAGAGTAGCTTAGTTAGTGTGTAGAGTAGCTTAGTTAGAGTGTAGAGTAGCTTAGTTAGTGTGTAGAGTAGCTTAGTTAGAGTGTAAAGTAGCTTAGTTAGAGTGTAAAGTAGCTTAGTTAGTGTGTAGAGTAGCTTAGTTAGTGTGTAGAGTAGCTTAGTTAGTGTGTAGAGTAGCTTAGCAGAGTGTAAAGTAGCTTAGTTAGAGTGTAGAGTAGCTTAGTTAGTGTGTAGAGTAGCTTAGTTAGAGTGTAAAGTAGCTTAGTTAGAGTGTAGAGTAGCTTAGTTAGTGTGTAGAGTAGCTTAGTTAGTGTGTAGAGTAGCTTAGTTAGTGTGTAGAGTAGCTTAGTTAGAGTGTAGAGTAGCTTAGTTAGTGTGTAGAGTAGCTTAGTTAGTGTGTAGAGTAGCTTAGTTAGTGTGTAGAGTAGCTTAGTTAGTGTGTAGAGTAGCTTAGTTAGTGTGTAGAGTAGCTTAGTTAGAGTGTAGAGTAGCTTAGTTAGTGTGTAGAGTAGCTTAGTTAGTGTGTAGAGTAGCTTAGTTAGTGTGTAGAGTAGCTTAGTTAGTGTGTAGAGTAGCTTAGTTAGTGTGTAGAGTAGCTTAGCAGAGTGTAAAGTAGCTTAGTTAGAGTGTAGAGTAGCTTAGTTAGTGTGTAGAGTAGCTTAGTTAGAGTGTAAAGTAGCTTAGTTAGAGTGTAGAGTAGCTTAGTTAGTGTGTAGAGTAGCTTAGTTAGTGTGTAGAGTAGCTTAGTTAGAGTGTAGAGTAGCTTAGTTAGTGTGTAGAGTAGCTTAGTTAGTGTGTAGAGTAGCTTAGTTAGTGTGTAGAGTAGCTTAGTTAGTGTGTAGAGTAGCTTAGTTAGTGTGTAGAGTAGCTTAGTTAGTGGTGTAGAGTAGCTTAGTTAGTGTGTAGAGTAGCTTAGTAGTAGGTGTAGAGTAGCTTAGTTAGTGTGTAGAGTAGCTTAGTTAGTGGGTAGAGTAGCTTAGCAGAGTGTAAAGTAGCTTAGTTTAGATGTGTAGAGTAGCTTAGTTAGTGTGTAGAGTAGCTTAGTTAGAGTGTAAAGTAGCTTAGTTAGAGTGTAGAGTAGCTTAGTTAGAGTGTAAAGTAGCTTAGTTAGAGTGTAGAGTAGCTTAGTTAGAGTGTAGAGTAGCTTAGTTAGAGTGTAGAGTAGCTTAGTTAGTGTGTAGAGTAGCTTAGTTAGTGTGTAGAGTAGCTTAGTTAGTGTGTAGAGTAGCTTAGTTAGTGTGTAGAGTAGCTTAGTTAGTGTGTAGAGTAGCTTAGTTAGTGTGTAGAGTAGCTTAGTTAGTGTGTAGAGTAGCTTAGTTAGTGTGTAGAGTAGCTTAGTTAGTGTGTAGAGTAGCTTAGTTAGTGTGTAGAGTAGCTTAGGATTTTGTGACTGTTGCCTTTAGTTTAGCTGTGTTTTTGTACAGACTCCTTTTGTTAGTTGTCCCACTTTTAAAGTGAGGTTTTGTTTTGTTTCTTATTTTAGTGTATTAGTATTTGTTTCCCTGTATGCAATTAGACTCCTTTTTAGAGTCCTCCTTTTGTTTGGTTATTTATCAACCTGTGCCCTTTTGGCCTTTTGTTTGTTCCAGGCTGCATGCCTGTTGTTTGTTACCCTGCTATTTAAAATAAACCCATTATAATTATACCAATTCCAACTGGTGTGTGTTGCATTTCCTCATCCCTAGTGGGAACGTAACAGTTTCTGACAGCAACGTTTCTGATTGGCCCGTGGGTGTAAAGCCCGCCCACATTTTAGTAATGTGGTCATGACGCAGCAAATCTGGATCAGCTCCATTGTTCCCCCGTTTTTAGAGATGTGGGTACGGAGGAAAAGAGAGAGGGTTCATTTTCTGACACTTAGTGAGTCTCCTGACACACCGGGGACACACCGGGGACACATGGTGATGTAGAAAAGACATCAGAGAGTGCATTTTGCATGATAGGAGACCTTTAAAGAATGTAAGCAGACCTTGTTGCCGAGCACCACGATGCGCTTGTTGTCCCCCACCATGGAGATCAGGTCGGAGGGTAAAGAGTCGGGGAGGTCCAGTAGGTCGACCACCAGCAGCAGCAGACCCTGAAGGGGGCGCAGCCTCTTCACCACCGCAGCGTATCCCTCCGCCGACAGCTCCACCTGCAGCGCCTGGTTGTGGTGCGTCAGCAGGTGGCAGCGCTGGCACACCGCCTCCCCCAGACCCCCCTCCAGGCGCAGCTCCTTGAACTTGTTGCCGGGCAGATAACCGGGGGCGCCCGCTACGCTGCAGTGCAGCAGCGCGCCGCAACCCGAGCAGCTGACGTCACTGATTGGCTCAGACGCGTCCGGCGCCCCCACCACTTTGTGAACGCCCCCCCCGGACTTCTTCTTCTTCTTCTGCTTCTTTAAAGACACTGCGCTGTCGCCCCCGGGGAACTTCACGTCCTGGAAGTGCAGCTCCGCCCCCTGCAGTGAAGCCCCGCCCCCCTGAAGGGAAGCCCCGCCCCCCAGCGCATGCAGCTGCAGCTCCAGAGCACGCAGCCTCTGAGGGGGGGGGGCAGCAGAGGGAGGGAGGGTCGGGGAGGGGAGGGAGGGTCGGGGGGGGAGGCAGGAGGTCTTTCTCCCCCTCAGGCTCTGCATCTGAAACACCACAGAAGAAGAGTTTAACGTCAGTGCTGGGCAGGGGTGTAGTGCTGATAACCCCCAGATAACTACAGCTCAGACTGAGAGGCTCTGATAACTACAGCTCAGACTGAGAGACTACAGCTCAGACTGAGAGGCTCTGATAGCTACAGCTCAGACTGAGAGGCTCTGATAACTACAGCTCAGACTGAGAGGCTCTGATAGCTACAGCTCAGACTGAGAGGCTCTGATAACTACAGCTCAGACTGAGAGGCTCTGATAACTACAGCTCAGACTGAGAGGCTCTGATAACTATAGCTCAGACTGAGAGGCTCTGATAGCTACAGCTCAGACTGAGAGGCTTTGATAACTACAGCTCAGACAGAGGCTTTGATAACTATAGCTCAGACTGAGAGGCTTTGATAACTACAGCTCAGACTGAGAGAGATAACTACAGCTCAGACTGAGAGGCTCTGATAACTACAGCTCAGACTGAGAGGCTCTTATAAATGTGTCTCACCTGTAAAGTCCACGAACACGAAGGTCTCTTCCTGCCCGGGGTCTACGGTGCAGCCTCTGAGGCCCCTCCCACTTCTCCCACTCAGGCCCCGCCCCCCCGGGATCAGCACCCGCCCCCCATGGATCAGGCCCCGCCCCACCCGTAGGACCCCCAGCAGCTTCAGCATGTTTCCCTTCTCCAACGGGCCCTGAACACACCGCCCTGTTCAAACAGAAGATAGAAGCAGTTTATATATAGTTGTACACTAAACACCCTGGGTTTAACACTCATTTATTGACGCGGGAATGAGGTTTATTAGGGAATGTTTAGATGACCACAGACATCAGAGTGATGTAATTCAGCAGCAGAAACCGACAGGATTTGCATTGGACACGCCCCGCAAACAACGTAGTGGCAGATACTTTTAACCTCAATATCAAGTGCAAGGCAAAACAAGAGAAAGTAAACAACAACAATAAGATGTTGTTACTGAAGGTTTAGCATCAACAGGATGACGTGTACAGGCCGTTAGAGGTTAATGTGTTGGAGTTTAATAACCAGGGTAATTAAACTCATGAATGTGTGTATGTAGATGTAGGTAAAGTACTGGAGAAACAAGCAAGAGTATCTTATATATATATATATATAATATGTACTTGTTATCTGTCCGTAGCGGGTAGCTGCTCCACTTTCTCATTTCCTAAATAACAAACATTAATCCTGAGGGTTTATTTAGATTTAGATGTTATTAATGTCTGTATAAAGTACACGCTGCCTCTCATCTGTGTGTTTCATACTCTATAAAGATGTGTTTACTCCCTGCTGACACACACACACACAGTCACACACAGTCACACACAGTCACACACACACACACACACACACACACACACACACACACACACACACACACACACACACTATATATTCTAACAAGTAACATGTAATGTAATGTAATGTAATATATTTAGTCATGCAGTATATATATACTTCTTGTTTTAATTGACTCGTTACCTGTGTGTGTCCTGATGACGCGGCTACACGTGCTCCGTTCCTCCCTGAGCCTGCATATATATTTACTTTATGCAATATGTAATACAATATATATGATATATGATATAAATATAAGGTCTGTCCTCTAAACAGCGTGCTCTGCGGCTCTACTTCCTGGCCGGATGTGACGTCAAACGCGTCGGTTGTTTATTTTCCGCTGAAACACAGAAAACGTTTTATTTTTGTATAAAACCTGAAATATTTAACTCTCAGGTGTTATTAGAATTAAAACAGCAGCGGCGGGAATACATAATAAATGAATAATTAATGAAAAGTAAATCAAAATAAAGAGATTTAAACATCGCTTCTCTGTGAGGGAAACAGAGGTCTCACTCCTCCTCTCTGTGAGGGAGACAGAGGTCTCACTCCGCCGCAGATTCAGGAACAGAGTATTCCTACACTCTGGTACTTCTACACTTACTCAAGTACAAGATATGAGTACTTCTACACTTACTCAAGTACAAGATCTGAGTACTTCTACTTTTACTCAAGTACAAGATCTGAGTACTTCTACTTTTACTCAAGTACAAGACCTGAGTACTTCTACTTTCACTCAAGTACAAGATCTGAGTACTTCTACTTTTACTCAAGTACAAGACCTGAGTACTTCTACTTTTACTACAAGATCTGAGTACTTCTACTTTTACTCGACTCTCGGATCTCTGACAGAGTGAGACCTCCTGCTCTCTGACAGAGTGAGACCTCCTGCTCTCTGACAGAGTGAGACCTCCTGCTCTCTGACAGAGTGAGACCTCCTGCTCTCTGACAGAGTGAGACCTCCTGCTCTCTGACACAGAGTGAGACCTCCTGCTCTCTGACAGAGTGAGACCTCCTGCTCTCTGACAGAGTGAGACTTCCTGCTCTCTGAGTGAGATCTCCTTGCTGTATCACTGAAGATCTCTGATGGTCACTTCCTGTTAGTCTTTGCAGTTTTCTGTCACTTCTCCTCTCACCATGTTGAGGATCAGATCCTCTCTGAGATCTGCAGCTGCTCTGCTTCCTGCTGCTGCTTCCTCTCAGGTGAGTTTACCTGGACCTGCATCTGGACCTGGTTCTGGTCTGAGACCTGGACCTGGTTCTGGTCTGAGACCTGGTCTTATTCTGTGATCGTTTTAAAGTATTTGGTTTGCAGTCAGGACTTCAGATAATGTGAGGAGTACTCAGATCATGTACTTCAGTTAAAGTACTCAGATCATGTACTTCAGTTAAAGTACTCAGATCATCTACTTGAGTAGAAGTACTCAGGTGTTATATTTCATGTACTTCCTCTCTGTGGTATTTGGTCTCTCGCTCTCAATGATCTTTGGACAGATTCCAGTTTAACATTAACAGACTGTTTCCCAACGAGCAGTCAGAGCAGGTTACTAAGTACTGTTACTAAGTACACAACCTGAGTACTTCTACTGTTACTGAAGTACACAACCTGAGTACTTCTACTGTTACTGAAGTACACAAGCTGAGTACTTCTACTGTTACTGAAGTACACAACCTGAGTACTTCTACTGTTACTGAAGTACACAACCTGAGTACTTCTACTGTTACTGAAGTACACAAGCTGAGTACTTCTACTGTTACTGAAGTACACAACCTGAGTACTTCTACTGTTACTGAAGTACACAACCTGAGTACTTCTACTGTTACTGAAGTACACAAGCTGAGTACTTCTACTGTTACTAAGTACACAACCTGAGTACTTCTACTGTTACTGAAGTACACGACCTGAGTACTTCTACTGTTACTGAAGTACACGACCTGAGTACTTCTACTGTTACTGAAGTACACGACCTGAGTACTTCTACTGTTACTGAAGTACACGACCTGAGTACTTATACTCTTACTGAAGTACACGACCTGAGTACTTATACTCTTACTGAAGTACACGACCTGATTACTTCTACTGTTACTGAAGTACACGACCTGAGTACTTCTACTCTTACTGAAGTACACGACCTGAGTACTTCTACTGTTACTGAAGTACACAACCTGAGTACTTCTACTGTTACTAAGTACACAACCTGAGTACTTCTACTGTTCTTGAAGTACACAACCTGAGTACTTCTACTGTTACTGAAGTACACAACCTGAGTACTTCTACTGTTAATAAGTACACAACCTGAGTACTTCTACTGTTACTGAAGTACACAACCTGAGTACTTCTACTGTTACTAAGTACACGACCTGAGTACTTCTACTCTTACTGAAGTACACGACCTGAGTACTTCTACTGTTACTGAAGTACACAACCTGAGTACTTCTACTGTTACTAAGTACACAACCTGAGTACTTCTACTGTTCTTGAAGTACACAACCTGAGTACTTCTACTGTTACTGAAGTACACGACCTGAGTACTTCTACTGTTAATAAGTACACAGCCTGAGTACTTCTTCTGTTACTGAAGTACACGACCTGAGTACTTCTTCTGTTACTGAAGTACACAACCTGAGTACTTCTTCTTGTTACCCTCCACAGCCCTGCGTGCGCCTCTCTTCCGGCTCCCAGCAGGAACACAGAACCTTCTATGAGTTCCGGACCTACAGCATCCAGCCGCACCTGAACGCAGCGTTCCTCAAACTGACCAATGAGAAGATCCACCTGCGCACCGCCCACTCTCAGCTGATTGGCTACTGGAGCGTGGAGTACGGCGGCCTGAACAAGGTCTTCCATATCTGGAAGTATGGTGAGCTCCTTCTTCTTCTGTGGTTCTACGCCACCTTAGAGAGGAACTTCTGTGTTGGTCCCTGAAGGCAGCATCTCCCTGGTCCAATGGGATTTCACCATGTGACTCATAATGCTGACTCATGTCAGGGTTCAGGACTCATAATGCTGACTCGTGTCAGGGTTTAGGACTCATAATGCTGACTCATGTCAGGGTTCAGGACTCATAATGCTGACTCATGTCAGAGTTAATGACTCATAATGCTGACTCATGTTCAGGACTCATAATGCTAACTCATGTTCAGGACTCATAATGCTGACTCATGTTCAGGACTCATAATGCTGACTACTCATTCCCCCCACAGACAGCTACTCTCAGCGGGCAGCGGTGAGGGCAGCTCTCTCTCAGGACCCCATCTGGCTGAAGGACTACGTCTCCGTGGCGATCCCCATGTTGGTGTCGCAGGATAATGAGGTCACTTACCTGGTGCCATGGAGTCACCTGCAGAGCCCCCCCCAGGAGGGAGGTAACACACACACACACACACACACACACACACACACACACACACACACACACACACACACACACACACACAGTACATACCCTAGGTGTGTGTACAGGTGTGTGTACAGGTGATATTAACACCCCAGGTGTGTGCAGGTGTGTTCGAGCTCTCCTCTCACCTGATGCGTCCCGGAGGTCCGGCTGTTTGGGGCGACGCCTTCCAGGCTGCCGTCACCTCCCATGATGCACCTGGGTACGGCAAGCTGCTGGGAGCCTTTCACAGCGAGTGTGGCCTGCTGAACACAGGTACACTGTAAACAATAACACTACACTGTAAACAATAACACTACACTG